>NC_053027.1:230037281-230337281 GCF_003073215.2 Triticum urartu | reverse complement strand
GCTTAGTTGTTCAAATATGAATCTGATATTATTAAAAAAGAGTAGTTTAATTGGTCAACTAAATGTTCCTAATTTAGTTTCAAAAATGCATGTTCGCCGCTCAGGTGTGTATCTCTATCGGGTGCCCACGGTGGGCCGTGGCCCACCCTGTGATTTTGGGTCGGCCCAGGCCCCGATTCCCCTCGGTTCTGCTATGCAATTCTGATCTCTACTCGGCCCCAGCCGCATGCCTCACCGGTGAATTGCTGTCCCCAGACATCATGACTCTAGCTAGGAGGAGACGCCGGACTACTAGGAGGTCAGGAGTCGCTCACCCAACAGTGTCACCGCTGTCCGGGAGCACCGCCGTGCCTACCTTCCCAGTTCGTTCAGGACTCAGGCGTGCAGCACCCACTAAGCCATCCCGATTTATCCTAAGATACGTCCTCAACACTCAGCAGCCACTCCTCATCACCCATTTTCTAATTGATTTAGTACTCATTAGGCAGGACTGTCATTAGGGTTTGTTGTGTGCTGATTGCTACCTACACTTAATGGTTCTGACGTATTTCAGTAATCTTTAGTACCTGTAAAGTTCACACGGTTTCAAAATTCCGGCCCTAGGAACAGACACTAGTCATTTTGGATTGGTGGTCGTAGTGACATTTCCCTAGATTACTATTGCAGGCCATGTTTGTTGACAATTTTACTTGTCTTTCTTACTCATTCGATATGATATCCAATTATTCATGTCGATTAGTTGCAAACAATAAGTGCTAGACAAACTTCTTGATTCAGATTTTCGATGGTCTCTTACTGTAGTTACAATTCTGCATACTTGTCCTAGTAAGCTCACAAGCAAATGATTGATTCACTACATCTATGCTTGCCTTGTCATATTTGTTGTCAATATTCTTTTTGGGTGGACCACCCTGTTTCAAAATACTGGAATGTAGACATGAGTGAATAGTATTTCTCTGTGTGATCTCTTCCATCATGTGTGGGCAATGAACACTGCATTGTATAGAAAGAAAGTGTCATTTCCAGCTTTTACATGGACTACGATCTTTTACATGGAATACAATCTGCCTACTTGCTTTGGGTCGCACTACCAGCACTCCACCCTTGAAGCTAAACATTATGCCACTCATAATTCCTTAGTTTATTCTTCAAATACGAATTTGATATGATTATAATGTTCCGACTTCAGTTTTGAAATGTGTGTCTTCCTGTTATAGAGACATAAGAGGTGTGTATTTCTGTGTGTGGTCTGGTCAGCGCAGTTGGGGGTGAACTTTGCATATGCAGGGGTTTATAGGGAGACACTCTTCGAGTTGAATCCGCAATGCATTCCATAGATAATCTGACTACTTTTTATGTTTACATGAATCTCAGATTATGAACAGCACCATAATGATTACGAGCTTGCGCGCATGAAAAGAATAAAGAATAACAATGCCATGGTTGTCAAACTTGGCATTAAGGGACTAAAATCAAGTCTTGATGCAATGCAATGCAAACGCTCTCCACCTACAGATTCATGCTCAGAATATTATCCTAACAGTGATTTTGAGCTAGAGGGAGACCTAAGTCAATGTAGCTCCCTAGTGGAGGAGTCAGAGGCAAATGCCCAATCTTATTCACCCATCAAGGTGCTTTCTCTAACTTTCCAAGGTTATATTGGTCGCGCATATCTTGCAACTGATGCTTTGCATTCCTTCTACTATGTTGCACTCACATTAGCTTAGTTTACACATCGTGTATGTGAATATGCCCTGCCTATCCATTTTCAATACATATTCCATCTGTCATCATACCATATTTATCCATTCAAATGTTGTTCTTCTGTATTAGACGTTCAGAAGGAAGAGGGCGATTGCTGATGGCGGAGGAACACGAGCAAAGTATTTGGAAAAACGTAGTGACACCTGATAATTCGAATAGCCCATTAGGTGTAGTTGCAATATCACCTGACCCACAAAACAACCCAACTCTAGCAGACTCTAGCCCTACTACACTGGTCATTTCTAATGCCCAACTTAGCAGACCCCAACTGCAGCAAATAGTATGATGATGCCAGTTGACATAGCACTAGCTCTACGACGCAAAACCCCCATTCCAACAAAGAGTACACCAAATCCAGTTTCCAAATCCCTTTTGAAACCAAAGAGAGCCCCAATTACAGCAAAGAGGACCCTTGTTCCAGTTCTTCCCAGTTTAGAAGACGATGCTTATATGTGTTGTCAGTAACTTTGTGCGGATCTTTCCTTCATGGAAAGATTATACCACAGACACAGAACAATTTCCAATATTCCTCCGCAACTTACGCATAAGTAATGTACTAATGTTATTCATGGTAATTACTGCATATGTTTCTGCTGACAGAAGACACAAGATTTCATTCTTTTAAATAGGCGAGAACCAAACTGGATTGTCAAGACGAGCAAGGGTTGGTTGCGCTTTTCAAGCACTCGTTGATGAAGTATCGTTCCTACCTGAGGTAAGCGCACTTTGATGGCAAGCGTCTAAACGAAATTTCTGTAAAGTCTCCGGTGCTACATTTATCCGATAGTGACTGGAATAATCTTATTACACATTGGTCTCGTCTCCAGCGTAAGGTACTGTCTATGATATCACATCACAATTTGAACTACGTTTCTGCATTTGCCTTAACTTCTCACTTGTACGAAAACTGTTAGCAGAAGAACATTCATTCTCAAGGGACCACGGAACCTCACAACTATACTGCACACTGCATTACTCTTGTGAGTACCTCTTGCCCTGTATGACCATACTTGCTTTCATAGTTGTTTGATTATGTAGCATCACTGCACATGTTAGCCTCGTTATCATCCATTTGGTGGACATTATAAGATCCGTATGGACTCTTACATAAATTTAGAATCAACCCAATGCTTTTGAAGAGGTTTAGCTTTGCAGTACTCTTGTAAGGACTGAACGTCATCTATCACTATACTTACATTAACAGCTACTCCCTCTGTCACCTAATATAAGAACGTTTTGTACAGTACACCAGTGTTCAAAACACTCTTGTATTATGGGAAGATGGATTGGTTCATTGTGTAGCATTCTGCATCTTATCTCCCTCGCCCACCATTTACTAGAAAATATCAAATCTATATTTTATCTTACCAAAATTTTGCATAAACAGATAATGCCAGTGCAGAAGTGTAGCCCATTGCTCTTGTCCGTACATTTTGTCCTGTAACGCTTGTACTTCTAGGGATTGGTAGTTGATTATGTAGCATCAATCTGCATCTTATCTTCATTATCCTCTATCCCTTCCAGTATTATCATAGCTATTTAATTTGCTCGTACTCCCTATCATTTTCTCTGTTTAGTTTGTTGTTTCTATTAAAATGCATGTTCGCAAGAACCATAAGTTCCAAGTTTTACTTGTAAAACCAAATTCCTTATTCATACCATGCACATTACTCAATACTCCCTATATGTATGCTTATTTTGTTGATCTATAATCCAGTGTGTGGTGAAGTAGCCCACGTTTGCACCTTGTCATCTCCTGTTCTATCTCAGCGATGTGGCTGATGATATGAACAATGTGCCATGCACATTAACCAGAATAGATACAATGATTGTCTTTGCCCTTCATCTATGCTTGTTATGTTGACATGGTAATCTAGTAGTGTGGTGAAGCTCCCCGCATTATGAACAATGCCAAATTATGCTAATAATATTTTGAAATTACTCTTTATTTTCTAATTTGAAATTGGATGGAATTGATAGCACAATTATCATCTTTGTTTATACACGTGGAAAACATGTCATCTCTCTGCTTGTTTCAGGGTGATATGCCTGATAGCATGCACAAGTCTACTGAAGGTTGTGAGACAAAACCAACATATATTGCAGCAAAGAAGGCAAAACATCTTGAAGATAGCGAGACAACCGCAAAGTCTTGTCTTGATGCAGTGTTCAAGTTACTTGAGACTAGTAGTCAGACCAGCTCACAGAATTAGCTGTCTGAATTAGTTTGACTTCTTTAGTCCCAAGTTCTAGCAGAAAGGCATTCCGCAACTCAACTTCGACTTGAAGTCCTATCTCTAAGAAAGATTGCGGAGAACACCAATGAGTACCTCATTACTAAACAACTACACCTAGAAGCTATTCCCAATATGCTAGGCCGGTCTCACATCCTTGCTCAGCAACTTGCACAACATTTCCCGCGCAAGGCTAATGTTTCTTGAACTGTCTTGAAGTGGTATCGGTTCAATATTAATTTTTTACGATGCAATGGTGCCCAGTTTTTGTAATCTGCTTCTTCGTTGCTCTTTATGATCACTGGTGGCAAACTTTGATGCCCAGGATGTAATATACCATAAATCCTTTATTGTATAGTGTAGGTTTATTCTAAGTTACTATGCCATAATTTCTTTATTGTATAGAGTAGGTTTGTTCTTAATTCCTACTAGTTACTCCCATCATTCCCTATCTGAAAAAATATGATGTAGTCGACCGGGACGAAACATTCGCCTCTACCGGGCCTAGTTTTTAGCGGGCCACAATTGGGCCGGCCTACATCATTCTTGGGCCCCAATGGACATTGGGGCCTTCACAATTTGTGCCAGGCCCACAACTTACTACAGCCTATATTCGGCCCAAATTTTAGTTGGGCCTTTTTGTGGACCCAGTGCTTAGTTTGGCCCATGTAGCGTTGGGCCATTAACATGCTGAATATTCTGCTGGCCTGTTACGGCCCAGAAGAAACCATGGGCCATTAGCAGGCTGAAATACATGTTGGGCCTCAATTTTCACTAGTCATCGACGGGCCTTCAGCAGGCTGTAATGTAAACCGGGCCTTTTTGTCCCAGTTATATGACGGGCCATTACCAGGCCGAAACATATCACGGGCCTTAGTTGGCCCACTGATATCATGGGCCTTTAAGAGGTCGAAAGCTTAGTACAGGAATCAACGGGCCAAATTATACGACATGCCTTTAACAGATCCAAAGTCACGTTGGGCTGAACTGTTGCCACCTTTATCACGGGCCGTTAGTGGGCCGGATGTCGCGTCGGACAATATATGGCCTATGGGCAGCATGGGCCATTCCCAGGCTGAAATACACGCCAGTCTAAAATGGGCCGATGTCTACATCAGGCATCTAACAGGCCGAAAGTCACTGGTCTGTAATTGGGCCCAAATATTCGGCGAATAATTAACGGGCCAGATCTGGCTTCGGGCTGTAAATGGGCCTTTATTAAACAGGCCGTTATTGGGCTAGCCCACTAGTACCTGAGTAAGTACTATGGGCCTTTGACTGGGCCGGCCTTTTTCACCTATATGGGCCTCTGTTGGGCCCTGCCACGTGTCCACGTATCATAGGCATGTCTACTCCAATGGACGGACGGCATCTAGCCCACCAAGGAGCAGACACGTGTTTCCTCCAGCCAATGATGATTTTACAAGTGGAAAATGCCCATTGGTCCGCGCTGTTAACGGGTTATCGGATCCAAACTGGAACCAGATAGCTTAATGGCGACCCGTTATGGTGCATGCCACGTGTCGGTCACCCTTGAAGAAAGCACTTCTCTGACGCGTGATTTATCGTCATGGAAGTGGACACTTCCGTGATGACAGTTTTGGTAATGTCATGGAACACTTCTATGACAACACAGGTATGACTATCTTGATTCTGTCATAAAATTGTCATGGATGTACATGCACGACAGAAAACGTGACCTACTATGACAAACACGTATTATCACGGAAGTGTATTTTTTTGTAGTGCTAGAGATGGCCTTATGACTTGTTTATTTCAGTTCTTCACAATGTGATGCACTATATGTGCAATTATTTTCCGTTCAGTTCAATTTCATCAATAACTGTTTCAACAATACCACTATGAATTACGATATTTGGTTGCTGTTAAGGATATTGCAATTAACATGCCTTTTCATTTTTTATCAATAACTAGTGTACTTTAGACCTGCAAAATACCAGTTTGAATGACTATTTGCTTGTTTTTAAATGTTATGCCTGATGCCATTAACACACCTTTCCACTTCTTGTTTTGCTTAACTAGCGTGCTTAAGCCTGCACACTGAAGCTATCATTGTAGATTATGTTGTCTACCAGGGATATATTTGGTTCATGTTTAGCCTGTTGTGCTTAACATGCCTTTATATGTACTCATGTAGGACAATATTGAGAATAGTGTTGTTTTCCATCGAGGTTAGTTTCATCACATTGCTTATATGTACTCACTGTTCAGGATATCAGTAGCTGGTACCATACAGCATGGGGCTGATAAGGGATTAATCATCGAATCGGACATTTCATTGAATATATCTATAACCCATTTATAAGTAGGTTAACTAGGGCCATATTTAATATATCTGAGGCTACATAGCAACATGCATTGTACTGAATGACTAAATATGCAATCCCGGGCTACATAGCAACAAGGAAGAGTGTTACCTTAATGTTCTGATGATGTCTAGATATACATGTAATAAAACCTTATATAATGGGATGGAGGGAGTGTTGTACTACATCATTTTTCTATTGTTGATTAGCTTCTAATATTAACTTGGTGCTTTTAGGTACATATATCATTGCCAAAGATCCACACTTCGACCCTTTCTGCGTATGGGGCAATGAGATATTCATGAACCAGCATCAAGTGAGGAAACTGATAAATATTGTTATTAAAATGGGTCAAAAGATGTCAATCGAACTATTTGTTTACACTTTATGCAAGACAACAGTGAACTATAGGATGGTAAGTAAGAAACCTGTAGCCTTCTTTTTACTGCCCATAATGAGTTGTGTTAGATGACAATGTCTGAATCTTTTTTATTTTACAGTGGATCCTGAAGCTGTTTACTCAAGATTACCTCTCAAACTACATGATTGGCGGCCGGCCATCACAAGGGGTTGGACTAGAGTCATGCATGCCTTTTGTATCCAGTTGAGCACAATAGGGCCATTCCTCTTCACCTTGTCCATCAACCGGAATGTTTGTCGCCTATTTCTTTACCATTTGTAATAATACAAGTATAGAACCCTGTTCATCATTCTTTATTTGGTGCTTATGTAATTCTTAAACATATGTAGCTATGAATCGAATAATGCATTGGTTGTTTGAACCTGATGGATATGAATAAAGCTATAGCCTACTTTCAAGTTTAAATTAGGTACAATTTTAAATAGCAGCAATTAAATTAGGGCGAAATTACGGTGTGCAGGTCATCACAGCGCACACTATTAATAAAGCACAATGTGTGCGATATACATCATAATGCGACACGGTTCACGGGGAGGAAACTTGTGTAACAATGCACACAATTGCCGTTTGCAAAGCGTGTGTGATGTCAGACACTATCACATACGGTGCGGGAAAACTAAATGTGTGTGATTGTCTACCTATCGTACACTGTTGGGGATATTACTATTAAGTATAAACCGGCCATGAGGGGCCGGGTTTTGCCCACAAGGAGTTAGTCATGTTCGAAGCCCATGACGACAAGAGGTATGACGCTTTACAGAGGAGATCTACATAAAAGCCCAGGGCCCAAAGGCAGATTAGGGCCCGTAGATATAAACCGCCATATGATATGTAACTTATATTGTAAAGCAAGGAAAGGTAGAAACCGAGCCGGGCACGTGTATGATCCGACCTCGGGATTCTGTAAACCGTCGGGCGTTTACCTGTGTATATAAAGGGACGACCCGGCGGAAGATTAGGGAAAACAAACAATAACTCGAGAGCTAGGCAAAGCGGATTCACTCCCTGGTCATCGAAACCCTAGCAATTCCATCACAACTGGACGTAGGCTTTTACCTTCACCGTAAGGGGCCGAACGAGTATAATCCCTTGTGTCCCTTGTCCACTTTAACCCCTTCAAGCTAACCCATTGCGAAGTCTCCACGACTAAGTCCTTTCACTAGGACATCTGCCGTGACAATTCCACGACAGTTGGCACCCACCGCGGGGCAATCGCACGATGGTTTCGAGTTCTTGAAGGGCAGCTTTTAAGGACTCAAAGGATACGTTGTGGGCCGGATGTGTAACGCCCTCGATGCGGCTATATCTCCCACGTGTCGAGGCACGACTTAGAGGCATAACCGCATTGAAAGCAATGTCGCAAGTCGGGAAATCATTACACATCCCATGTACATAAATAATATAAAGGGGAGAAACATAGTTGGCTTACACTCGCCACGTCACATCAAAGTACATAAATAACATCCATCATACAAATCACTCATAGCCCGACTACGGTGCCAAAATAGAAAAGACACCCAACATGCGACAAGGCCCTGAATCGATAACCCCAACTAGGCACCACTACTGATCATCCGGAAAAGACACGTAGTATCGCTGAGAGTCCTCGTCGAACTCCCACTTGAGCTCGTAATCATCAACTGGAGCAGAAACACCTGGACCTGCATCTGGAGTTGTAGTATCTGTGAGCCACAGGGACTCAGCAATCTCACACCCACGCGATCAAGACTATTTAAGCTTATAGGACAGGTACGGCAATATAAGTGGAGCTGCAGCAAGCAACTAGCATATATGGTGGCTAACTTATACGCAAATGAGAGCGAGAAGAGAAGGCAAAGCACGAGCGAGAAGCTAAAGGAACATCCTGCGCAAGCATAACTCCAACACCGTGTCCACTTCCCGGACTCCGCTGAGAAGGGGCCATCACGGTAACACACACGGTTGATTCATTTTAATTAAGTTTTAGTTCAAGTTATCTACAACCGGACATTAACAAATTCCCGTCTTCCCATAACCGCGGGCATGGCTTTCGAAAGATCAATCCCTGCAGGGGAGTCCCAACTTAGCCCATAACAAGCTCTCACGGTCAACGAAGGAATAGACCTCTACCAAGACACACCGATCAGACTCGGTATCTCGGTACAACAAGATGATTCGACAGGTTAAAACAAGTCCAGCAACACCGCCCGAATGTGCCGAAAAATCCCGATAGGAGCTGCACATATCTCTTTCTCAGGGTACACTCAGATGAGCAATCCGTACAACTAAAACCAGCCCTTGAGTTTCCCAGAGGTGGCGCTGCACAGGGCTCTAGTTCGGACCAACATTCAGAGGAGCACTGGCCCGTGGGGGGCTAAAATAAAGATGACCCTCGGGCTCCGGAAACCCAAGGGAAAAGGGGGTAGGCGGAAAATGATAAAACCAATGTTGGGCATTGCTGGAAAAGCTTTAATCAAGGCGAACTATCAAGGGGTTCCCATTATAGCCCAACGGCGTAAGGGACGCAACAATCCGGGAACATAACACCGATATGACGGAAACTAGGGCGGCAAGAGTGGAACAAAACACTAGGCGAGAGGCCGAGACTTCCACCCTTTACCAAGTATATAGATGCATTAAGATAACATAGCAATATAATGATATCCCAACAAGTAAATAAATGTTCCAACAAGGAACGGCTCCAATCTTCACCTGCAACGCTATAAGAAGGGCTGAGCAAAGCGGTAACATAGCCAATCAACGGTTTGCTAGGACAATGGTAGGTTAGAGGTTCAATCATGCAATTGGGAGGCTGACAAGCAAGTGGTAGGCATCGTAGCAGTGGCAAAGCAAAAGAGCGAGCAAACTAGCATAGCAAAGATAGTAGTGATTTCGAGGGTATGATCATCTTGCCTGCAAAGCTGTCAGAGTTGACTGGATCCTCAAAAGCACACTCAACGGGATCCTCGTTAGCGAACTCGTCTCCCGGCTATACCCAACAACACGAACAAGCAACAAGGATACAATCAACCACGTGCAAGGGCAACAATAATATGCAAAGACGGTATGCTATGCGGGATGCGATGCGGGATGCAAAATGCAAGACGTTAGAGAAAATTCATGAACTTGGCGTCAACTTGGAAAACCAAGTGTGCCAATGGATAGAGGGGAAGAAATCACCTGAAAACAATATAAAGATCATAGGAATCGGAGCTACGGTTTGGAAATGGCGAGCGTTTTTCGAAACGAACCGATCTGCGATATACAGCAAGTAGGCTCCTAAATGCAATGAAATGAACATGCTACAGCCACCAAACATGAAAACAAAATACATGGCAGTGATGTACACAAGATGCTTAACAAAACACTAGCACTGAGCCATAGGCAAATTCATCCATTAAGAGGTTCAAACAAGCATGGCAAAAACGCAAACGCAAAACAGATTCCAGACTTAGTGAAATTAACACTAGCCTGAAATTTCAGATCACGAAGCCCTCTTCGGAGCAGCAAAACAACATGATACAAAACCTGAACATGACAAGTAAGAACATGGCATGGAGCTACTCAACAAGCTTAACAAAACACCCAAAGTGACCTGGGGCCAAAAGGGTTCACCAAAATACTCTACCGAGCTCACGAACATAGCTCGAACACAATCAGTTTTCAGACTTAGTGAAAACTGAGACATGCAGAAATTTAACTCACGAAGGCATGTAAACGAGCTCGATGCACTCACTACGGTGCAAGTCATGGCAAGGAAAGCATATAACCAGCAAGAAGGCACAATATGCTAGCTACACATGGCAATAACAAAGGCATAGAATGCATGGAACACTAACGGTAGCATCGGCAAAATCGCAAACAAGTTGACGATCTGCCCAGATTAACAACGAAGCAAAAGTTGAGCTCGATTGAGTCAACCTAGAGCACTCCACATATGCAAACAAAGGCATGGATGGATAGAGCATAACATAAATATCAAAACTCCCTTACTGATCATCCTCAAAAGAGGCACGGATCACTAGGAAACAAGCTGGACATATAGCATCATGAACTAAAATATCCCAGACTTAGTGAAAATCACTAAGTCTCTGAAATCAGCAATCTCAGGTACCTCTCTTCGCAAGCTTGCACAAGACAACACACACATCCTAAAAATGCATGGGTGGCACCTCTGGAAAGAAGACAAAATGCTTAACAATTCATCCCAAAGGGGCACAGGCATATCATGCACGAATTAAACATGGCAAAAATGACAAAAGTGCATGATGAACTAACGGATCTGCAATTTAACTCACGAAGCCTCCTTCTAACAGCATTTTGGGCAACAAGATGAACTCAAATGCAAATGATGAAATGGAACGAAATGATGTACATGTCCAGACGAAGATTTTGATATATCAAATGCCCAAAACGGAGCAACGGTTGCGGAGATACGAGCAGTCAAAGATTGCATAAAAATCTAGGAGTTAGGGTTTCGGGGGAGAGGGGGTCAACCCCAGATCTAGATCCAGCGCACGGATCCCGAGGCGGCGCCGGAGTACTGTTCACGCCGGAGCTCCTGTAGCTCGTCGGCGAGGGGGCCGTGGCCGTGGCGGCTGCCGGCGACGAGGAGGCGGCGAGGAGGCGGCGGAGGGGCGCGGCGCCGGCCGGGCGTCGGTGGTGGCGGCCGCGGGCGGCGAGGAGGCCGGCGGAGGGGCGGCGAGCGGTGGCGGGGCGGCGGCCCACGGCGGCGCCGGGCGCCGGAGACAAGGAGGGAGGCGGCGCTGGCGGCGGGAGGCACCAGGCGGCGGGGCGAGGCGGCTGGGCCGCGGGGGCTTCCCGCGGGCCTGGCGGGCCGGCGGCGGCGAAACGGTCCCCCGGGCCACGTGGCGGCGGCTGAGTGGAGGCGGGGTGGAGCGGACGCTGTCCGGCGTGGGCCGGACACGTCCATCGGCGGCGGAGGAAGGAGATCTGTTTTTTTTAGGAGGAGGACGGGGAGGAAGACGAGATCCGAAATGGGGGGGTGTATATATAGGCATAAGTGGAGCTAGGAGAGTCCAAATGAGGTGCGGTTTTCGCCCACGCGATCGTGATCGAACGATCTAGGACATGGAGCAGAGTTTGGTGGGTTTTGGGACAAATTTGGGGGGGTGTTGGGCTGCAACACACAGGAGGCCTTTTCGGTCCCTCGGTTAACCGTTGGAGTATCAAACGAAGTCCAAATGACCCGAAACTTGACGGGCGGTCTACCGGTAGTAAACCAAGGCCGCATGACAAGTCTCGGTCCAATCCGGAAATGTTTCAACCCCACACACGAAAGAAAGCTAAAAATGGCCACCGGAGGAGAACGAAGCGCCGGAATGCAAAACGGACAACGGGGAAAATGCTTGAATGCATGAGATGAACATGTATGCAAATGCAATGCACGAGATGACATGATAAGAGATGCACGAAAAAGAAAAACAACACACGGAGACAAAGACCCGAACCCGAGAAATAAATATAACTTAGCGCCGGAGACGACAAGAGTTGGATACAAATATGGAAAGTATATCTGGGGCGTTACAACACTCCACCACTACGAAAAGATCTCGTCCCGAGATCTAGGACTGAAAGAACTCCGGGTACTCAGAACGGAGGTGATCCTCGCGTTCCCAGGTAGCTTCACGATCGGAATGGTGTGACCACTTGACTTTGAGAAATTTAATTGACTTGTTGTGAGTTCTGTGTTCAGTCTCTTCAAGAATGGCAACTGGGTGCTCACGGTAAGAGAGATCTTCTTGGAGCTCAATGTCCTCGAAGTTGACGGTGCATTCAGGCGTCTTCAAGCACTTTTGGAGTTGGGAGACATGGAACACATCATGAACATTGGCAAAGTTTGAAGGAAGCTCGAGCTGATAGGCGAGGTCGCCTCTCTTGCTAGCAATCTTGAAAGGCCCGACATATCTAGGGGCAAGCTTCCCTTTGATACCTAAGCGACGAGTACCTTTCATAGGAGAGACGCGGAGGTAAACGTGATCTCCGATCTCGAAAGCCAGATCACGGTGCTTACTGTCATAGTAGCTCTTCTGGCGGGATTGGGCTGCTTTGAGGTTATCACGAATGACCTTGCACATATCTTCTGCCTCTGTGATCAGGTCATTACCCAGCAGCTGACGTTCACCGGTTTCAGACCAGTTGAGAGGGGTACGGCACTTCCTGCCATATAGAATTTCAAAGGGGGCCTTGCCCGAACTTGCTTGAAAGCTGTTGTTGTATGAGAATTCAGCATAAGGAAGACAGTCCTCCCACTTCATGCCGAAAGAAATCACACAAGCCCTGAGCATGTCTTCGAGAATCTGGTTGACACGCTCGACTTGACCGCTCGTTTGAGGATGGAAAGCAGTGCTGAAGTGGATGCTGGTGCCCATGGCCTTCTGGAAAGAATCCCAAAACTTGGAGGTAAAGATGCTGCCACGGTCTGAAGATATCACTTGAGGAATACCGTGCAGAGAGACAATGCGAGAGGTATAGAGTTCCGCCAATTGAGATGCAGTGATCTACTCTTTGATAGGCAGAAAGTGAGCCACTTTGGTGAGCTTGTCGATGACGACGAATATAGCATCATTGCCACGCTTGGACTTTGGAAACCCAGTCACGAAGTCCATTTCGATGTGGTCAAACTTCAGTGGCAAGAGGTTGGAGGAGACCTGCTGGCCTTTGGTGTTCTGCCTTCACTCTTCTGCAGACATCACACTCATTCACGAATTGAGCGATCTCGCGCTTCATTCGAGTCCACCAATAAGCTTGCTTGAGATCCTGATACATCTTCGTACTACCAGGGTGGATGGAGAGGAGAGAGTTGTGAGCCTCGTTCATGATCACTTTACAAAGTTCACCTTTGGGCACAATAATTCGATCCTCGAAGAAGAGAGTGTCCTTGTCATCAAGTCGGTAACACTTGTACTTGGACTGACTCTTTGCAATACCAATCTTCACCTTTTTCACCATAGCATCAAGAAGCTGGGCTTGGCGAATCTGGTCTTCCAAGGTAGGAGAAACTTGAAGGTTGGCGAGGAAACCTTGAGGAACAATTTGAAGATTCAGCTTGCGGAAAGCTTCACAAAGCTCGGGTTGATAGGGCTTGAGAATTAGACTGTTGCAATATGCTTTTCTGCTCAAAGCGTCAGCAATCACATTAGCCTTACCTGGAGTATACTCAATACTCGGATTGTACTCTTGAATCATTTCGACCCATCGAGTTTGCCTGAGGTTGAGATTAGGCTGGGTGAAGATGTACTTGAGACTCTTGTGATCAGTGAAAATGTCCACTTTTCTTCCCAATAGAAGATGTCTCCAAGTCAACAAAGCGTGCACAACTGCCGCCAACTCGAGATCATGAGTGGGGTAGTTCTTCTCATTAGGCTTCAACTGGCGAGAGGTATAAGCAACAACTTTCTTCTCTTGCATCAGTACAGCACCGAGACCTTGGAGAGAGGCATCACAAAAGACCTCGTACGGTTTGGTTTCATCAGGCGGAGTTAGAACTGGAGCAGTGATCAACTTCTCTTTCAAAGTGTTGAAAGAAATATCACACTCCGGAGACCAAACGTACTTGACGTGCTTCTGAAGAAGATTTGAGAGAGGCTTGGCGATCTTAGAAAAGTTTTCAATGAATCTTCTGCAATAGCTTGCGAGACCGAGGAAACTGCGGAGTTGCTTCACGTTCTGAGGAGGTTCCCAATTCACAATTGCAGACACCTTCTCAGGATTCACGGAAATGCCCTTGGCAGAGATGATATGACCAAGATAAAGAACTCCATCGAGCCAAAATTCACACTTGGAGAACTTGGCGTAGAACTGATGTTCCCTGAGCTTGTCAAGAACCAAACGCAAGTGCTTGGCATGATCTTCCTTGTTCTTCGAGAAAACCAGAATGTCGTCGAGATAGACCAATACGAAGTCATTGGTGTAGGGGCTGAAGATGAAGTTCATCATGCGAGAGAACGTCGGAGGAGCGTTGGCGAGGCCAAAAGACATGACGGTGTATTCATATGAAGCAAAGCTTGTTCTGAATGCCGTCTTGGGAATATCTTTCTCACGAATACGAATCTGATGATAACCCATACGGAGATCAAGCTTGGAGAATACTTGGGCACCCTTGAGTTGTTCGAACAGCTCATTGATGTTGGGAAGTGGGTATTTGTTCTTGATGGTCTTCTTGTTCACTGGACGGTAATCAACACAAAGTCGACTCGATCCATCCTTCTTCTTCACAAAAAGAACACCACAACCCCACGGAGAAGTACTAGGCCGGATGAGACCCAATCTTTCTTGCTCATCGAGTTGTTTCTTCAACTCCTTCAACTCTTCGGGGCCGAGCTTGTAGGGACGTTTGCACACAGGTTCCGTACCGGGCTCAAGTTCAATAACAAATTCAACGGGCCGGTTTGGAGGCATCCCTGGGAGTTCTTCTGGGAAGACATCTTGATACTCACAAACAACCGGAATCTGCGAAATAGCATCCAATTCACCCTTCTCATTGAGAGAAAACAACCGGATGGTATTATCCCGAGCAGCAAAGACAATTGCATCCTCAGACGAATGAGTCAGTTGAATCTGCCTGGCTGCACAATCTAGCTGAGCTTTATGCTTAGAGAGCCAGTCCATCCCAAGAATAAGATCGATATCCGAGTTACCAAGAACCATAGGAGAAGGAAGAAACTTGAAATCGCCCATCGTGATAGTAACATCCGGAACACACACTCGAGATGTCAAGAGGCTGGTCGGAGAGTCAATAGACAACGGTCTCGGCAACATTTGAGTAACAAAATCATGCTTGGAAGCAAAAGGTCTCGAGATGAAACAATGCGATGCACCAGTGTCAAAAAGAACTTTTGCAGGAATATCATTAACAGGAAGGTTACCCATGATCACATCTGAAGAATCCTCTGCCTGAGCTGCATTCACCATATTGACCTTGGCATGCTTGGGATTGTGCTTGACCATAGCTGTACTTGCCGATCTGACAGGAGGAGGAGGAGGAAGACGCCTCTGGTTGGTACACTTGTTGGCATAGTGACCCTTCTGTTGGCACTTGTTGCACGTGACCTCTGAAAGCGGACGGTGATACGGAGCACTCGGTCTTGGAGCTTGAGACGAAGACTTGTTCTGAAAGCCTAGGTTGGGTGGGTGGGAGAAACCACTGCCACCTTTGCTCTTCTGCTGATACGGCTGACGGAACGAAGGAGGAGGAAGCCAATACTTCTGCTTCTTGGCCATTTGAGTAGAGGAAGACGGAGTAACATCTCTGGCACGCTTCCTGGAAGCATCACACCTCAACTGAGCAGCCTCTTGTTTCAGTGCCATGTTGTAGAACTCATCGTATCTCAACTGCTCGAAGAGGACAAGAGCGAGCTGAATTTCCTCACGAAGACCACCCCTGAACTGATAGATCATGCTCTTCTCATCAGGAACATCCTGCTTGGCAAAACGGGCGAGCTTCTGGAACAACTTGTTGTAGTCATAGACAGACAAAGAGCCTTGCTTCAGATTGGGAATTCCTGACGCTTACTTTCAACCACACTTTGAGGAATGTGATGAGCGCGGAAATCTTGACGGAAATCATCCCATGTGATCACACGTCCACCTCTGGAATCCTTGTACTGCTGGAACCACTCTGCAGCCTGATCTTTGAGCTGGAAAGAAGCGAACTTGACGAAATCTTCAGGCCTGACGTTGCTGCATTCAAAATGCTTGCCTAGATCCACTAGCCAATCGTCAGCATCGGTAGCCTCAACACAATTGCTGAACGTCTTTGGACTATTTGCGAGGAACTGGTTCAGAGTAGCAAAGTGGTACTGATTGCTGCCTTGATTCCCTTGACTGCCTTGATTGCGCTCTTGGAGGATTTGCATGATCAACTATGTGTTTGCATTAGTAGCGGCCATCACAGCTTGCCATGCTTCCGGAGGAGGCGGAGGTGGAGGCGGGTCAGGATTCGGAGTCGTGCGCGTTGGAGGAGCCATCCTGAACAGGTTGACCACCATTAGCACACAAATAGACAAATATTGAAGCTGAATCCAACGGAATGAAAATTGCAACATAAAGTCTTCACATCCGAACAAAATGAACGAATGCACTTCTCTTTAAGTGGTCACATATTCCTAAATTGCGAAGCCACGAAGAATCAGGTAGAAGGGGTACAACAACGAGGGATGGAATCAACATATGACGTCGAAGCAAAACGAATGCCACAACTCGAAATAAAACCAAGGGTTGGCTTGCGGAATAAGCCGGAACAAATACATGATAGAAATTTCGTCCGAAGTTTTCGTGGTGGGACCTACACGGGCTCGACCGTACAGCACCATCATGTACAAGGCAGTGCACATGACATACGAAGCGTCCCCGAGTCAGCATAGCCAAGTACTCTTTAAGACACAACGAGACCACTGTAAAATCGACCGTGAATAGGCGAACCACTAGACGTCGAACCCCAATTTCATATCATACATCTGTGGGAAAGATATCCTAAGACTACTTGAATTCCCACCTATGAAATTCCCGAAATTTTCCCGGTTATGCAATCAGGTGTTGGGGATACAGGGGAGCATAATATCTCACTCAAGCTAGCAATCCTACATCCAGCTGTATCCATCCTTCAACACATAACCAAGAAACCTTCGGAAACCATCTATCTCAACCTTCGAAAAGCATCCGTTATACAAGTTATGGCGATACTCTCGAACTCTCGCCCCAGTACTGGGTGGCGTCGAGGTTATCTCACCAACGAACTGCATAAAGGATATTTTCGATGTCGCGCACAAATCTCAAGTATACCAGAATTGCAACGATAAAATTGTGACGACAACACCTCAGAGCTTAACTCCCCGGGACACTGCCACAACCCCTAAAGACAGGAGGCACCAAGAATAATGTTCTCGTCACAAAACCATCGGAACAAAAGCAAGATACTCGCGTGATCCTAAATTTTTTTTTTGTGAAATTTGAGAAGAGAAGAGTCAAAACTCTATGTCAGGATGCCTTACCAGAGGGATGAGGAGGCTGGGAAGTAAAAAGAATTCCTAAGCTCTCCGATATATAATTCCTAAGGACTCAAAACATTTTTCTAGACACAACTCGGCTGCTAAAAACGATCAAGCAATGGGGGCTCCTAAGGTCGGGGAAGGCTCTGATTACCAACTTGTAACGCCCTCGATGCGGCTATATCTCCCACGTGTCGAGGCATGACTTAGAGGCATAACCGCATTGAAAGCAATGTCGCAAGTCGGGAAATCATTACACATCCCATGTACATAAATAATATAAAGGGGAGAAACGTAGTTGGCTTACACTCGCCACGTCACATCAAAGTACATAAATAACATCCATCATACAAATCACTCATGGCCCGACTACGGTGCCAAAATAGAAAAGACACCCAACATGCGACAAGGCCCTGAATCGATAACCCCAACTAGGCACCACTACTGATCATCCGGAAAAGACACGTAGTATCGCTGAGAGTCCTCGTCGAACTCCCACTTGAGCTCGTAATCGTCAACTAGAGCAGAAACACCTGGACTTGCATCTGGAGTTGTAGTATCTGTGAGCCACAGGGACTCAGCAATCTCACACCCACGCGATCAAGACTATTTAAGCTTATAGGACAGGTACGGCAATATAAGTGGAGCTGCAGCAAGCGACTAGCATATATGGTGGCTAACTTATACGCAAATGAGAGCGAGAAGAGAAGGCGAAGCACGAGCGAGAAGCTAAAGGAACATCCTGCGCAAGCATAACTCCAACACCGTGTCCACTTCCCGGACTCCGCCGAGAAGGGGCCATCACGGTAACACACACGGTTGATTCATTTTAATTAAGTTTTAGTTCAAGTTATCTACAACCGGACATTAACAAATTCCCGTCTGCCCATAACCGCGGGCACGGCTTTCGAAAGATCAATCCCTGCAGGGGAGTCCCAACTTAGCCCATAACAAGCTCTCACGGTCAACGAAGGAATAGACCTCCACCCAAGACACACCGATCAGACTCGGTATCTCGGTACAACAAGATGATTCGACAGGTTAAAACAAGTCCAGCAACACCGCCCGAATGTGCCAACAAATCCCGATAGGAGCTGCACATATCTCTTTCTCAGGGCACACTCAGATGAGCAATCCGTACAACTAAAACCAGCCCTTGAGTTTCCCCGAGGTGGCGCTGCACAGGGCTCTAGTTCGGACCAACACTCAGAGGAGCACTGGCCCGTGGGGTGCTAAAATAAAGATGACCCTCGGGCTCCGGAAACCCAAGGGAAAAGGGGGTAGGCGGCAAAAGATAAAACCAATGTTGGGCATTGCTGGAAAAGCTTTAATCAAGGCGAACTATCAAGGGGTTCCCATTATAGCCCAACGGCGTAAGGGACGCAACAATCCGGGAACATAACACCGATATGACGGAAACTAGGGCGGCAAGAGTGGAACAAAACACTAGGCGAGAGGCCGAGCCTTCCACCCTTTACCAAGTATATAGATGCATTAAGATAACATAGCAATATAATGATATCCCAACAATTAAATAAATGTTCCAACAAGGAACGGCTCCAATCTTCACCTGCAACTAACAACGCTATAAGAAGGGCTGAGCAAAGCGGTAACATAGCCAATCAACGGTTTGCTAGGACAATGGTAGGTTAGAGGTTCAATCATGCAATTGGGAGGCTGACAAGCAAGTGGTAGGCATCATAGCAGTGGCAAAGCAAAAGAGCGAGCAAACTAGCATAGCAAAGATAGTAGTGATTTCGAGGGTATGATCATCTTGCCTGCAAAGCTGTCAGAGTTGACTGGATCCTCAAAAGCACACTCAACGGGCTCCTCGTTAGTGAACTCGTCTCCCGGCTCTACCCAACAACACAAACAAGCAACAAGGATACAATCAACCACGTGCAAGGGCAACAATAATATGCAAAGACGGTATGCTATGCGGGATGCGATGCGGGATGCAAAATGCAAGACGTTACAGAAAATGCATGAACTTGGCCTCAACTTGAAAAACAAGTGTGCCACTGGATAGAGGGGAAGAAATCACCTGAAAAACAATATAAAGATCATAGGAATCGGAGCTACGGTTTGGAAATGGCGAGCGTTTTACGAAACGAACCGATCTGCGATATACAGCAAGTAGGCTCCTAAATGCAATGAAATGAACATGCTACAGCCACCAAACATGAAAACAAAATACATGGCAGTGATGTACACAAGATGCTTAACAAAACACTAGCACTGAGCCATAGGCAAATTCATCCATTAAGAGGTTAAAACAAGCATGGCAAAAACGCAAACGCAAAACAGATTCCAGACTTAGTGAAATTAACACTAGCCTGAAATTTCAGATCACGAAGCCCTCTTCGGAGCAGCAAAACAACATGATACAAAACCTGAACATGACAAGTAAGAACATGGCATGGAGCTACTCAACAAGCTTAAGAAAACACCCAAAGTGACCTGGGGCCAAAAGGGTTCACCAAAATACTCTACCGAGCTCACGAACATAGCTCGAACACAATCAGTTTTCAGACTTAGTGAAAACTGAGACATGCAGAAATTTAACTCACGAAGGCATGTAAACGAGCTCGATGCACTCACTACGGTGCAAGTCATGGCAAGGAAAGCATATAACCAGCAAGAAGGCACAATATTCTAGCTACACATGGCAATAACAAAGGCATAGAATGCATGGAACACTAACTTTAGCATCGGCAAAATCGCAAACAAGTTGACGATCTGCCCAGATTAACAACGAAGCAAAAGTTGAGCTCGATTGAGTCAATCTAGAGCACTCCACATATGCAAACAAAGACATGGATGGATAGAGCATAACATAAATATCAAAACTCCCTTACTGATCATCCTCAAAAGAGGCACGGATCACTAAAATATCCCAGACTTAGTGAAAATCACTAAGTCTCTGAAATCAGCAATCTCAGGTACCTCTCTTCGCAAGTTTGCACAAGACAACACACACATCCTAAAAATGCATGGGTGGCACCTCTGGAAAGAAGACAAAATGCTTAACAATTCATCCCAAAGGGGCACAGGCATATCATGCACGAATTAAACATGGCAAAAATGACAAAAGTGCATGATGAACTAACGGATCTGCAATTTAACTCACGAAGCCTCCTTCTAACAGCATTTTGGGCAACAAGATGAACTCAAATGCAAATGATGCAATGGAATGAAATGATGTACATGTCGAGGCGAAGATTTTGATATATCATATGCCCAAAACGGAGCTACGGTTGCGGAGATACGAGCAGTCAAAGAATGCATAAAAATCTGGGAGTTAGGGTTTCGGGGGAGAGGGGGTCAACCCCAGATCTAGATCCAGCGCACGGATCCCGAGGCGGCGCCGGAGTACTGTTCACGCCGGAGCTCCTGTAGCTCGCCGGCGAGGGGGCCGTGGCCGTGGCGGCTGCCGGCGACGAGGAGGCGGCGAGGAGGCGGCGGAGGGGCGCGGCGCCGGCCGGGCATCGGTGGTGGCGGCCGCGGGCGGCGAGGAGGCCGGCGGAGGGGCGGCGAGAGGTGGCGGGGCGGCGGCCCACGGCGGCGCCGGGCGCCGGAGACGAGGAGGGAGGCGGCGCTGGCGGCGGGAGGCACCAGGCGGCGGGGCGAGGCGGCTGGGCCGCGGGGGCTTCCCGCGGGCCTGGCGGGCCGGCGGCGGCGAAACGGTCCCCCGGGCCACGTGGCGGCGGCTGAGTGGCGGCGGGGTGGAGCGGACGCTGTCCGGCGCGGGCCGGACACGTCCGTCGGCGGCGGAGGAAGGAGCTCTGTTTTTTTTAGGAGGAGGACGGGGAGGAAGACGAGATCCGAAATGGGGGGTGTATATATAGGCATAAGTGGAGCTAGGAGAGTCCAAATGAGGTGCGGTTTTCGCCCACGCGATCGTGATCGAACGATCTAGGACATGGAGCAGAGTTTGGTGGGTTTTGGGACAAATTTGTGGTGGGTGTTGGGCTGCAACACACACGAGGCCTTTTCGGTCCCTCGGTTAACCGTTGGAGTATCAAACGAAGTCCAAATGACCCGAAACTTGACGGGCGGTCTACCGGTAGTAAACCAAGGCCGCATGACAAGTCTCGGTCCAATCCGGAAATGTTTCAACCCCACACACGAAAGAAAGCTAGAAATGGCCAACCGGAGGAGAACGAAGCGCCGGAATGCAAAACGGACAACGGGGAAAATGCTCGAATGCATGAGATGAACATGTATGCAAATGCAATGCACGAGATGACATGATAAGAGATGCACGAAAAAGAAAACAACACACGGAGACAAAGACCCGAACCCGAGAAATAAATATAACTTAGCGCGGAGACGGCAGAGAGTTGGATACAAATATGGAAAGTATATCTGGGGCGTTACAGGATGACCAAGAGTCGTCGCAGCAAGCTCTACATCGATGACGTAGGATGGGGCCCCGAGGCCGGCTCGATCGGTTACGGGTACCGGGTCCCCTTTGGCGGAATACATGTCTTCATTGGCAAGATCGGCGTACCAGGCCCTGAGCTGGACGTCTGCACCGACATCATTGAGACGACTCAGCGTGCAAAACCTGCCCGAGTTCAGGCTGCCGTAAAGCGTGCCTTCGTGGGAGTCATCCACGGAGCAGAATCTGAGGATAGATCGGTATCTGGTGGCGAAATCGTCGTCTACTCTGATGAAGAGTCTTCAATCGGAGAGACCGAGTCGCTGTATGAAAGCACAAGTGCTCCCTAGGTGGTTTTGATAATTGATGACAACATATCTCTTGTTGGACTAATGTTTCCATCTAGTATGTTTCAGATAGGTTCAACAATGGAGTGGCATGGACTAAAGGATGTGGGAACTCCTTCAAGATGATAAGGACAAAGGATTGGCTAAAGCTTCAAGCTCAAGACTCTTCATTTTACATTTTAGTGATCCAAGATCACATTGAGTCCATAGGAAAAGCCAATACTATCAAGGAGGGATGAGGTGTTGCTTAATGAGCCTCTTGCTTCATGTGCTTAATGATATGCTCCAAAATCCTCAGCTACTTTCCCACTTCCACATATGACCTAAACCCAAAGCCAAACTCGGTCCTACCGATTCTTTCTATCCGGCGCCACCGAGTTTCACTTGTCATAAGCCACTGCCAAACCCTAGCAATTCGGTTCTACCGATAGGGATCTCGGTCTCACCGAGATGGGATTGCAAACTCTCTGTTTCCCTTTTGTAACTTTTCGGTCTCACCGAAAAAGCGGATCGGTCCCACCGAGATTGCAATGTAAATTCAGTGTTTCCTTCTTGTAACTTTTCGGTCTCACCAAAAGAGCAAATCGGTCCCACCGAGTTTGCCTGACCAACTCTCTGGTTAGCTAATTACCAAAATCGGTCTCACCGAGTTTGTGTAATCGGTCTCACCGAGATTACGTTATGCCCAAACCCTAACCATATCGGTCCTACCGAGTTGCATGTCAGTCCCACCGAAAATCTCTAACGGTCACTAGGTTTACCTTTTCGGTCCGACTGAGTTTGTTGGTTCGGTCCCACCGAGATTGGAAAACTGTGTGTAACGGTTGGATTTTGTGTGGAGGCTATATATACCCCTCCACCTCCTCTTCATTCGTGGAGAGAGCCATCAGACTAAGCCTACACTTCCAACATCCTATTTCTGAGAGAGAACTACCTACTCATGTGTTGAGGCCAAGATATTCCATTCCTACCATATGAATCTTGATCTCTAGCTTTCCCCAAGTTGCTTTCCACTCAAACCTTCTTTCCACCAGATCCAAATCCTATGAGAGAGAGTTGAGTGTTGGGGAGACTATCATTTGAAGCACAAGAGCAAGGAGTTCATTACCTACACACCATTTGTTACTTCTTGGAGAGTGGTGTCTCCTAGATTGGCTAGGTGTCACTTGGGAGCCTCCGACAAGATTGTGGAGTTGAACCAAGGAGTTTGTAAGGGCAAGGAGATCGCCTACTTCGTGAAGATCTACCGCTAGTGAGGCAAGTCCTTCGTGGGCGATGGCCATGGTGGGATAGACAAGGTTGCTTCTTCGTGGACCCTTTGTGGGTGGTTTCTTCTTCGTGGACCCTTCGTGGGTGGAGCCCTCCGTGGACTCGCGCAACCATTACCCTTCGTGGGTGGAGCCCTCCGTGGAATCGCGCAACCGTTACCCTTCGTGGGTTGAAGTCTCCATCAACGTGGATGTAGGATAGCACGACCTATCCGAACCACGGAAAAAACATCCGTGTCTCCAATTGCGTTTGCATTCTCCAAACCCTTCCCCTTACATTCTTGCAAGTTGCATGCTTTACATTCCGCTGCTCATATACTCTTTGCATGCTTGCTTGATATGTATTGTGTATGTTGAAATTGTGCCTAAAACTCCACTCAAACCAAAAAGGCCTAAAAATTGCAACTTTAGCACTAAGTGTCTAATCACCCCCCCTCTAGACACATCTACTTCTAGATCCTACACTGTATCAGCTGCAGGATGGCCGGGTTAGTGGTGGTTCCGATGGCGATAGTATTCCGGACCTCTCTGATCCGCCGAGCCGAGTTGAGATCTTCATGGCCGGTACACAATAAGTGCAACACTCTTCTACCACCGCAGCAGTGATTTTCGGTTCAGCAGCTGCAACACCAGCCGGGGCAGGGGCTCTGCTCCACCGCCGGCTGAGGCTTTGTCTGATTTATTCAACACTTTGGCAACATTTCTAGCAGCTGAGGTTGACGCGGCAAATCAGGATTGGCATAACATGGAAATTGCCGCTGTGTAACACCCTCGATGCGACTATAGCTCCCACGTGTCGAGGCACGACTTAGAGATATAATCGCATTTAAGGCATATGTCGCAAGTTAGGCAATCTTCACAAACATCCCATGTAATATAGTAATAAAAGGGGAGATAACATAGTTGGCTTACACTCGCCACGTCAATCAGGTACATAAATAACATTACATCATCCAAACACTCATGGCCCGACTACGGCGCCAAAATAAAGAGAACCCAACATGCGACAACGGTCTCGTTCACCCCCGACTGGGCACTACTACTGATCGTCGGGAAAGGAAACATAGTATCGTTGAGAGTCTTCGTCGAACTCCAAGTTGAGCTCATACGCGTCACCTGGAGCGGAATCCTCAGGCCCTGCATCTGGTGTAATAGTAATCTTTGAGCCACAGGGACTCAGCAATCTCGCTCCCTCGCGATCAAGACTATTCAAGCTTATAGGTAAGGCAAGGTAAAATATGAGTGGAGCGGCAGCAAGCTACTAGCAAGTATGGTGGCTAACTTAATCGCAAAAGAGAGCGAGAAGAGGAGGCAAAGCACGAGCGAGAAGCTAGGGAACAACCTGCGCAAACATTACTCCAACACCGTGTCCACTTCCCGGACTCCGCCGGGAAGAGGCCATCACGGTAACACACTCAGTTGATTCATTTTAATTAAACTAGGGTTCAAGTTATCTACAACCGGACATTAACAAATTCCCATCTGCCCATAACCGCAGGCACGGCTTTCGAAAGTTCAATCCCTGCAGGGGAGTCCCAACTTAGCCCATGACAAGCTCTCACGGTCAACGAAGGAATAGACCTCCTCCCAAGATGTTCCGATCAGACTCGGTATCTCGGTAATTTAAGACACTTCGACAGGTTAAAACAAGACCAGCAACACCGCTCGAATGTGCCGACAAATCCCGATAGGAGCTGCACATATCTCTTTCTCAGGGCACACTAAGATGAACACTACGTACAACTAAAACCAACCCTCAAGTTGCCCCAAGGTGGCGCTGCAAGTGGCTCTATTTGGACCAACACTCAGAGGGTTTAAAATAAGATGACCCTCGGGCTCCAGAAACCCAAGGGAAAAGAGGCTAGGTGGCAAATGGTAAGACCAAAGTTGGGCATTGCTGGACAAGCTTTAATCAAGGCGAAATATCAAGGGGTTCCCATTATAACCCAACCGCGTAAGGAACGCAAATTCCGGGAACATAACACCGATATGACGGAAACTAGGGCGGCAAGAGTGGAACAAAACACTAGGCGAGAGGCCGAACCTTCCACCCTTTACCAAGTGTATAGATGCATTAAGATAACATAGCAATATAGTGATATCCCAACAAGTAAATAAATGTTCCAACAAGGAACGGCCTCCAATCTTCACCTGCAACTAGCAACGCTATAAGAGGGGCTGAGCAAAGCGGTAACATAGCCAATCAACGGTTTGCTAGGACATGGTGGGTTAGAGGTTCAACATGGCAATTGGGAGGCTGACAAGCAAAAGGTAGGCATCGTAGCATTGGCATAGAAAGAGCGAGCAAACTAGCATAGCAAAGATAGTAGTGATTTCGAGGGTATGATCATCTTGCCTGCACAGTTGTCAGAGTTGACTGGATCCTCACAAGCAAACTCAACGGGCTCCTCGGTAGCGAACTCGTCTCCCGGCTATACCCAACAACACGAACAAGCAACAAGGATACAATCAACCACGTGCAAGGGCAACAATAATATGCAAAGACGGTATGCTATGCGGGATGCGATGCGGGATGCAAAATGCAAGATATGACAGGAAAAGCATGAACCTGGCCTCATCTTGGAATTCCAAGGGTTCCACTGGATAGAGGGGATGAAATCGCTTGAAAACGATATAACGATCATTGGAATCGGAGTTACGGTTTGGAAATGGCAAGCGTTTTAAGATATGACACCGGTCTGCGATTTACAGCAAGTAGGCATCTAAATGCAATGAGATGAATATGCTACAGCACCCAAACATGACAAAAAAATACATGGCAGGGATGCACACATGATGCTTAACAAAAGTCTAGCACTAAGCTACGGCCAATTCATCCATTAACAGGTTCAAACAAGCATGGGAAAAATGCAAATGACAAACAGATCTCAGACTTAGTGAAATTAACACTTGTCTGGAATTTCAGATCATATAGCCCTCTTCGGAGCAACAAAACAACATGCTACAGGATCTGAACATGACAAAGAAAGACATGGCATGGAGCTACTCAACAAGCTTAACAAAAGTCCCTTAGTGAGCTTGAGTCAAAAGGGATCACAAATATACTAACAAGCACACGAACATAGCAAAAACATAATCAGTTTTCAAACTTAGTGAAAAACTGGGACATGTTGAAACGTAACTCACGAAGGCATGTTTACGAGCTCGATGCACTCACCACGGTGCAAGTCATGGCAAGAAAAGCATACATCCCTTAAAAAGGCACAAACTGCAAGCTAGGCATGGCAAGAACAATGGCATAGCATGCACGGATCAACTACAATAACATCGGCAAAATCGCAAACAAGTTGACGATCTGCCCAGATTCGCAACGAAGCAAAAGTAGAGCTCGATTGACTTAAGCTAGGGTGCTCCATAATTGCAAACAAAGACATGTATGCATAGAGCACTACAGTATTAACAAAACTCCCTTACTGATCATCCTCAAAAGAGGCATGGATCACTAGGAAACAACATGAACATATGGCATCATGAGATAAACAATCCCAGGACTGTGAAATCACCAAGTCCCTGAAAACAGAATTAGCAAGTGCACCACTTTGCAAGCTTGCACAAGTCACCACACACATCCTAAAAATACATGGGTTGCACCTCTGGAAAGATGACAAAACCCTTAACAAAACATATGAAGAACTCGCCGGCATATCATGCACACATTAAACATGGCAAAAATGACAAAAGTGCTAAACGGAGTAATAGATCTGACAATTAACTCAAGTAGCCCTCTTCTAACAGCACTTCGGGCATCAAGATGAGCTCAAATGAAAATGATGCAATGGAATGAAATGATGTACTCTCTGAGATGAACATTTATATGCCCAAATCGGAGCTACGGATGCAAAGTTACGGGGCCCCGAACAGAGGCACTTGGATCTGCAATTTCGGGAGTTAGCAAAAAAAACATCTCCTAGGGTTACTGTAGCTGCCTCGGATCTGGATCGGGGCGCGCCTCCCGAGGATCGCCGGATCCTCACCGGAGCTCGCCGGCGGGCTGGTCGGCGACGACGGCGGCTGGGCGGCGCGGCAGGGCAGCGGGGCGGCGCGGTGGCGGCGGAGCGGCGCGGTGGCGGCGGCTTGCTCCGGTGGCCGACAATGGCGCTCATGGCGGCGCGGCGAGGCAAAGGCGGCCGGCGGCGGCTCGGGAGCTCCTCTCCCTGGAGCCTGGCGCGGAGAGGCGGAGGGGAACGGGCCCCGCGGGCCAGAAGCGGGCCCCGCGGGCCGGCGGCGGCGGGAGGCGATGAAGTGGGCGCGGCACCACGTGGCTTCGCGAGATTGGCCCGGGCGGATCGGGCGGACACGTCCGGCCGTCCGGATTTTTGTCCGGCGGCTGGAGGAGGAGGGGGACTAGGGTTTGATCTGGAATTTTCGAGGAGGACCTATATATAGGCATAGAGGGAGCTAGGAGAGTCCAAATGAGGTGCGGTTTTCGGCCATGTGATCGTGATCGAACGCTCTAGGACATGGAGCAGAGTTTGGTGGGTTTTGGGCCAAATTGGAGTGGTGTTGGGCTGCAACACACACGAGGCCTTTTCGGTCCCTCGGTTAACCGTTGGAGTATCAAACGAAGTCCAAATGGTACGAAACTTGACAGGCGGTCTACCGGTAGTAAACCAAGGCCACTTGGCAAGTCTCGGTCCAATCCGGAAATGTTTAATCCCCACACACGAAAGAAAGCTAGAAATGACCACCGGAGGAGAACGAAGCGCCGGAATGCAAAACGGACAACGGGGAAAATGCTCGAATGCATGAGACGAACACGTATGCAAATGCAATGCACATGATGACATGATATGAGATGCATGACAACGACAACAACACACGGAGGCAAAAGCCGAACCCGAGAAAATAAAATAACTTAACGCCGGAAACGGCAAGAGTTGGAGTACAAATAGGGAAAGTTACATCCGGGGTGTTACACGCTGAGAGGGACGGATTAGAGGCACAAGCAAGGATCAGATAGCTCAAGCTAATGTAGATCTGGCAGCGGGAGGGATGGATTGGAGGCACAGGCCTATCGGCTTATGTTGGATCAGAGTGTGTCAGATGATGTCATGAGGAGAAGGTACCGGTCTCACTTGCCGCCGGTTTATAGGGGAAGGAACCTCTTTAACACGCCAGGAGCAGGAACCAGCAACCTGCCAGTGGTAAACTGGGTGGAGGCTCCTGGAACAGGGGCGCCGGTTCAGTCGCGCGTGAAGGATCCGCCTCGTCAGAACAGTGTCCCAACACAACACGTTTCAACGCCTCCGGGTCATTATTCTAACCCGTTGGATAACATCATTGCCGCCACTTCACAATTGGCAGCTCTCCCGAGAGATGGCGAGTCTCCAGTAGTAGTTGAAACACGACGGGCTAGGGAGCTCCTTCAGACAGCTTTGACTCAGCAGCAGGCTTATTCCTACAGTCGCGAGAGGATTCATTCCACCATGCACCCCCCGTCCAAGTCGGAGCGGCAGCAGGCATATTGATGAACCGGCCCTATCAAGTAGTGCGAGAAACCGTAACCCGCCGCGAGGTCATAACCTGGCGGGCGGCGGTGCTAATGCCCAGGATGTGGTGGATCACGGTAGAGCGCGTCAAGAAGCCGAGTTAGCAGTGCAGTGCGTGGCCCGTCTGCTTACTCCGGTTCGTCCAACTACTTCGGTGGAACCAGGTGTGGTTTTCAGTTCTTTGGGGGTGTCGTGTCTTACCCCGGCCATACGTAACATGCGGCTACCTAAGGACTTCAAGGGTCCTCGTAAGGTGCCCAATTACACTGCCGATTTACCCCCTGAGTCATGGGTTGAGAGCTATGAGATGGTGATGGAGATGCTGGACATGGATGATGCGGCATGTGCTAAGTACTTCACCATGATGTTGGAAGGGACAACTCGTACTTGGTTAAAAAGCTTACCAGCTAACTCCATTGGATCATGGGCCGAGTTAAAAAGCCGGTTTATCCAGAATTTCAATGCCACATGCAGACAACCCATGTCAATTGTGGACTTAGCTGCCTGTGTTCAAGAGGAGGGGGAGTCCACAACCCATTGGGTAAAGAGAGTCTCAACTATCCTGCATTCGTTAGACCGCATCAATGCTGACACGGCCGTCTTAACATTGGAAGGCAATTGCCGGTTTATGCCCTTGAAGCTTAAGTTGGGAAGGCTCAAGCATCACTGCAATGACATGGCCACGCTTATGGCAGCTCTGGTTAAGTATGCCGATTCAGACAGTACCAAGGACCCTAAGTCTGAGGATGAAAAGATGGGGATGGGAAAGAAGAATGGCAGTGCCAGGGGGTAGCAGCATATAACCCGACGGCTCATGGGAACAACGATAAGCGCAAGGCAGATAACAACTTGGATTTTGTGGCTAACACCAACACCCAGGATAATGGTCAGTGCCACAAGGGTAAACCACCCCAGCGGGGTAGAGGTTCAGGTCCCAATCTTGAACGCCTGTTAAATGAACTTTGCCCAAAGCACGGGTCACGAGAGAGGCCACCTACACACCTTTGGAAGGATTGTTTTACCATGCGGGAGTTTAAAAATTCAAGTTCTTTCCAATACGACCAGGAACCGCCCGGCGGTTCAGGAGGCGGTCCTCATGGGACGGGTTGTGGCGGAGGCAGCTCCGGTTCAGGATTTAAAGGCAATCAAATCGGACATGGAAATGAAGGCAATCAGGGTAACCAGGGCGGTTACAATCATCAGGGGGGTCGGCAGCATCAGCAATCGAGTTATCAGAGTAATTCAAAGTAGTTGAATAGTGGGCAGTACCATGTTTTCACCACTAGTTTGTGTAAGCGCGACCAGAAGCTTCATAAAAGGGCAGTAAACTCCGTTGAACCGGCAGTGCCCCGTTATCAGCGCTGGTCTGAACAACCCATTGTGTGGAGTCGAGAGGATCATCCACCCCAGGTTGATAATCTGGGTCATCTGGCATTGGTGGTGGCACCTCAAGTTGGGGGGTACAAGTTCACCAAGATACTCATGGATGGAGGAAGCAGTATCAATATCCTTTATTATGAAACCTTCCACCGCATGGGATTGATAGATAAGAATCTTAAACCATCGAACACCGTCTTTCATGGCGTGGTGCCTAGTAAATCGGCGTATCCAGTTGGTAAGATAGCTCTAGAGGTTGCTTTTGGAGATGATCATGATTCAAGATCAGAAACATTGAATTTTGAAGTGGTGAGAATCAAGAGCCCATATCATGCCCTATTTGGACGGCCACTTATGCTAAGTTCATGGCAAGGCCCTGTTATGTTTATCTGCAGCTTAAGATCCAGGGTCATAAGAAACCATCACAGTGCGTGGGATCCGGAAGATTGCTTTGGAATGTGAAGAAGGTGATGTGGCCTATGCTGATTCGGTTTGTGCAACAGAGGAGTTGAAGTTTTACAAAGACAATGTTGATCCGGCAGACATGACTTCTCTGAAAAACCCAACTACAAAGCATGATCCGGCTTTGAAATTTAAATCCGCTAAGGAGACTAAGGTGGTCGATTTTGTTCCTGGCGATTCATCCACGCAGTTCAGCATCAGCACTAACCTGGATCCGAAATAGGGAAGCGCGCTCATCGAGTTCATCCGTAGGAACCGGGGCATCTTTGCATGGAAGCCTTCTGACATGCCAGGTGTACCGAGGAAACTCGCTGAGCACACTCTTAATGAAGAAAGGCGCAAGGCTATTGGTGAGGAGGTAGCCCGGCTCTTGGCAGCAGGGTCTATTGTGGAGGTCTTTCACCCTGAGTGGCTGACTAATCCGGTGCTAGTACTTAAGAAAAATGGCACTTGGCGTATGTGTGTAGACTCCACAGATTTGAACAAGGCCTGAACAACTAATCCCTTTGCTCTCCCTCGTATTGATCAAATCATTGATGCTATGGCGGGTTGTGACCGTTTGTTTTTTTTGGACGCTTATTCCGGTTATCATCAGATGAAAATGGAAGTTATGGACCAGGAGAAGATAGCTTTCATAACTCCCTTTGGAGCCTTCTGCTATGTATCTATGCCTTTTGGGCTCAAGAGCGCCCAGGCAACTTATCAGCGTTGTGTACCGAATTGTCTTCATAATCAGATTGTGCATAGTGTTCATGCTTAGGTGGATGATATTGTGGTGAAGTCCAGAAAGGAGGAAACATTGATAGATGACTTAAAGGAGACTTTTGATAACCTCCGGGTTTATTAGATGATGCTTAATCCGGCCAAATGTGTCTTTGGTGTACCGGCAGGCGAGCTTTTGGGCTTTCTGGTGTCTAACAGGGGCATTGAAGCTAATCTGGAGAAGATCACAACTATTATGTCTGTGGCTAAACAGGCCTGTATTAACGATGTTCAGCGGCTGGCGGGTCGTATTGCAGCATTGAGCCGGTTTATTAGCCGTTTGGGAGAAAAGGCAATCCTTATGTTGATAAAGAGCCCTTGTTGCTCCTATTGATAAAGAGCCCTTGTTGTTATATGTGGCTGCTAATGCACGAGCTATTAGTGTGGCTATTGTGGTGGAGCGAAAGGAGACGGAAAGGAGTATCCGGTTCAACGGCCGGTTTTATTATATCAGTGAGGTACTGATTGAGTCCAAGCAGAGCAACCCACATTGGCAGAAGCTAGTGTATGGGGTTTTCATGGCAAGCCGGAAGCTCAAGCATTATTTTCAGGGTCATCCTATCATGGTGGTCAGTTCTGCCCCCTTGGGGGATATCATCCAAAACAGGGAAACCATTGGCCGGGTCGCCAAGTGGGCTATTGAGCTTGGACCTCATGGGTTAAAATATACGCCTCGCACAGCAATCAAATCCCAAGCACTTGTGGACTTCATCAATCATTGGACAGAATTGCAGGCATCGGAGGAAATGCTAGATAACACTTATTGGACTATTCATTTTGATGGGTCCAGACAATTGGAGGGCTCGAGGGCTGGAGTCACATTAACTTCCCTACGAGGAGATAAGTTTTGCTATGTTCTCCATTTAATGTTCCCTTGCACTAACAATGCAGCTAAATATGAGGCCTTACTCCATGGTCTTCGGATGGCTAAGGAGATGAATTTAAGCCGGGTTAAGTGCTTTGGTGACTCGGACCTGGTAGCTCAATAGGTGTCTGGCACTTGGGATTCCAAGGATCCACTCATGGCAGCGTATCGACGAGAGGTGGACATAGTGGCTGGTCATTTCAAGGGTTATCAGGTTGACCATATAGACCGATGCAAGAATGAAGCGGCAGACGCTTTAAGTCGCTTAGTGTAATGCCCTCGATGCGGCTATATCTCCCACGTGTCGAAGCACGACTTAGAGGCATAACCGCATTGAAAGAAATGTCGCAAGTGAAGTAATCTTCACACAACCCATGTAATACATAAGGGAAAGAGATACATAGTTGGCTTACAATTGCCACTTCACACAATTACATGAATAAAGCATTACATCATCCAGATACAATCAAGGTCCGACTACGGAACCAAAATAAAAGAAGACTACCCCAAATGCTACACAGATCCCCGATCGACCCCAACTGGGCTCCACTACTGATCAACTAGAACGAAACAACACAAAGGACAAGATCTTCATCGGGCTCCTCCTTGAGCTTGGTTGTGTCACCTGCTCGGTAACATTGGCACCTGCAGACTGGTTTTGGAAGTATCTGTGAGTCACGGGGACTCAGCAATCTTACACCCTCGCGATCAATACTACTTAAGCTTATGGGTAAGGTAAAGGTATGAGGTGGAGCTGCAGTAAGCGACTAGCATATATGGTGGCTAACATACGCAAATGAGAGCGAGAAGAAAAGGCAAAGCACGGTCGAACAACTATGATCAAGAAGTGATCCTAGAACAACCTACGCCAATCATAACTCCAACACCGTGTTCACTTTCTGGACTCCTCCGAGAAGAGACCATCACAGTTACACACGCGGTTGATGTATTTTAATTAACGTCAACTTCAGGTTTTCTAGAACCGGACATTAACAAATTCCCATCTGCCCACAACCGTGGGCACGGCTTTCAAAAGTTCAATCCCTTCAGGGGTGTCCCAACTTAGCCGATGACAAGCTCTCACGGTCAACGAAGGATATACCTTGTCCCGAAACATTCCGATCAGACTCGGCATCCCGGTTCTACAAGACAACTTCGACAAGTTAAAACAAATCTAGCAACACCGCCCGAATGTGCCGACAAATCCCGATAGGAGCTGCACATATCTCTTTCTCAGGGCACACTCAGATTGTCTTAGGTACGGGTAGGCCAGCCCAGAGTTGCCCCTGGTGGCCACCGGCAGCTGACAGGTTGGACCAACACTCAGAGGAGCACTGGCCCGGGGGGGTTAAAATAAAGATGACCCTTGAGTCTGCAGAACCCAAGGGAAAGAAAAGGCTAGGTGGCGAATGGTAAAACTAATGTTGGGCATTGCTGGAGGAGTTTTACGCAAGGCGAACTGTCAAGGGGTTCCCATTATAACCCAACCGCGTAAGGAACGCAAAATCCGGGAACATAACACCGATATGACGGAAACTAGGGCGGCAAGAGTGGAACAAAACACCAGGCATAAGGCCGAGCCTTCCACCCTTTGCCAAGTATATAGATGCATTAATTAAATAAGATATATTGTTATCCCAACAGGTAAACATGTTCTAACAAGGAACAACATCTCCATGTTCCAACAAGGAACAAACTTCAATCTTCACCTGCAACTAACAACGCTATAAGAGGGGCTGAGCAAAGCGGTAACATAGCCAAACAACGGTTTGCTAGGACAAGGTGGGTTAGAGGCTTGGTTCAACAATATAGGAGGCATGAAAGCAAGTGGTAGGTAGCACAGCATAGGCATAGAAAAAGAGCGAGCAACTAGCAAGCAAAGATAGAAGTGATTTCGAGGGTATGATCATCTTGCCTGGAATCCCACGAGGAAGAAGAACGAGTCCATGAAGAAGACAAATGGATGTTGTCAACGGATCCTCACAACATGACGTTACCGGAACCAACCCGAAGAAGCAACACCGGAAAGGAGCAAACAACATAGTAAACAACCAACACATGACCATGGCATGATGCACAACCAAGTATGATGCATGTCCGGTTTAATGAAGCATGGCATGGCAAAGTGCACAAGAAATTCTACAAATTAAGTGGAGCTCACTATGCAACGAGTTGCATATTGACGAAACACCACAACAAGTTATTTAGTTCGACCTCGTTTATGTACCCATCAATATTAAATGTTGTTAAACATGGCAAGAGGTGAAGCATAATAAAACTACCTATCTAGGCAAATTTAAATGAGGCCGGAACAACAAACAACAAGTCCGGAAACTCCTCATGTGCATGTTTTAGGTTTTGGTACTGTTCTGCCCTAAACCATATTTTATAGTTATTAAACATGAAAAGTAAAGCCACCATGTTAAACTAGGCAAAATTCTACCCCATTTACATATAAAGTTTATTAAATTCGGAGCTACGATTAAATAGTTATGAATTAAATCATTTTAGCATGGCATAGGAGCAAATTTAGCCAAACGGCATTTTAAACATTTTAAACATAGATGAGAGTTGCATATTATGAAACTAGACACAATTTTAAGCATTTTCCATATATAAATTATTTACATGTGATGCACGGTTTGAGAGTTACAATATGCATGGAGCTTAGGGGTCATTCTGTAAAACTGCAGTTTTCTGAACAATTAGGAAAATCGCAGCGCACAGCAAAAAAACATATATGGACCGAATCTGAGCTATCGGGGCGAACAGGATCAGGCTGGTGGAGTTTCTCACATCGGACCAAGGCCTGGCTGGAAGAACAGGAGGAGAAGGGCCGGCCCAGGGGACGGAGTTGATCGGTCCACGCGCGCTGGGACGAGGTCAACACGGGCGAGCAAGGCAGAGGCTCGAGCAGGCGACCACCTGCTCGATGCAGATGATGCAGAGGCATGGGACGAGCGAGCTCTTGCTCGTCACAGAGGAAGCAGAGCTCGATGCAGCTCGGCTTGGCGACGAAGGTGGCGTGGAGGCAAATGGCGGCCGGGCATGGCGGTTGCAGGGGGAGCGAGGCAGAGGAGGGAACGAGCCGCTCGTATCCGGGCTCCTGGCTGGAACAAAAATCTGGAGAAGATGAAGGCGGCGGCAGGTACTCCGACAGGCAGCGACGCGGCTAACAGCGTCGCAAGCGGTGAGAAGGAGGAAGAGGTGGGGCGCCTGGATCCGGGGCGGGGAAGATCGGAGGCGCGCATGGGACGACGTTGGCGGAGCTTGGCGCAGGTCAGGCATGGCCATGGAGGGGCTTCTGCTACTCCTGCGCTTAGCAAGAGAGTGGCTGGGGCATGAGAGAGAGGTTAGGGAAGGGGACGGGATGGAGAATACAAGGGAGCAGGGAACGCAAAACAGCGGTGACCTGGAACTCCGGCGGCTGGCCACGGGTGAAGACGATGTTGAGGCAGAGGACGATGACAACGGGATTCCTGCTGGCTTGCTCCAGCGTGGTGGCAAGGACATGGTGGCGGGGTCGAGGTTGGACGACGCTGGGACCTCCGATGGCTGCTGATGCTGCTGTTTGAGTGGCCGGCAACCACCGGCGAGGCAGAGGCGCGCAAAGCCGTGGCCTCGATCCATCCTGGAACGGGCGCCGGCTGGCTGCGGGGAAGACTGAGGAAAGAGGAGGCGGGGATGCAGATGAGGCTGGCGATGGGAGATGCAGTTGGATGGACAGATCAATTGAAAATAGTGGGGATTGGCCGGCGTTGAAAACAAGGAGAGTGGCGGCGGATGGGATGGATGGAAGGGACAAACTACCTAGGATCTAGGGTTGGTCTAGTTATATAGTGAGTGGGTTAGTTTAGGGGCTATCTCGTCCCTCCGATCAAAATCAGACGGTCGGGAAAAATAGGCTAGGGAGCCCAAATAAGAAAACGGTGATGTTTTGTAGATGTTCGGGGATGATCCGAATCCAACGGTGACGACTGTCCGGGTCGCGTCCGGAGAAGTTTCGGACACGCACGCGAGGGGTCGGTTGGAACTTGTGGGCTGTGCAGAAGGGCTCGAGCTGAGAGAATAGAAGAGAGAGAGGCCCGACGACTGTTTCCGGAGACAGAAAACGTCCGACGTTAGACCGACTATATTGTCGCTATAGTTAACCGTTGGGGTGTCAAACGGACTCCGAATGCGATGAAACTTGGCAGGTTGCCTACCTACACTATAATAAGACCACACGCCAACTTTCATCCCATTTCGAGAACATTTCCCGGCCACTTATAAAATAATATTTCGGACATGTCGCGGGCACGTGCAAGTGTATCTGGGCTCAGAACGGACAACGGGGAGAACTGGGATACCCCGGATGAATGCAAGTTTTGAAAACCTGCAGATGCAATGCAGATGATGACATGGCAAGATGCAACACGCAAGCGAATGACAAGGCAACAACAGCGAATAACTGGAGGACACCTGGCACAACGGTCTCGGGGCGTTACACTTAGGCTCTCAAGTAAACCGGTGCCTCCTAATGTCTTCCTAGATGTGCTACATAACCCGTTGGTCAAGATACCCACAGAGGAGGATTTGGTTGTTCCTAACCTAGAGGCTCAATTGGTTGCGGCTCTTCACGTTATCCAGGATTGGACAGTCCCATACTTGGTGTACATGAACCGGGGGGAGTTACCGGACGATGAAACTTTGGCCCGGCAGATAATCCGGCGATCCAAGTCAATGACCATTATCAATGGGGAGTTGCATCATTGCAACATAACAGGGGCGTTTCAGCATTGTGTGTCTCCTCAAGAAGGCTGTGAGATTTGGTGTGAGATCCACAAAGGAGATTGTGGTCACCACGCCGGTTCAAAATCCTTGGTAGCTAAGGCCTTTTGTCACAGTTTCTATTGGTTGACGGCTCATGCTGATGTTGAGGATTTGGTAAAGAGGTGTGACGGTTGTCATAAGTTTGCACGCCGCGCTCATGTTCCGGCTCAAGAATTAAGGATGATTCCAATCACTTGCTCGTTTGCAACTTGGGGGCTGGATATGGTTGGGCCCTTTAAGAGGTCCAAGGACAAGAATACTCACCTACTAGTGGCGGTTGATAAGTTCACCAAGTGGGTAGAGGCAGAGCCGGTCAGTAAGTGTGATGCGGCCATGACGGTTCAATTCATCAAAAAGGTGATCTTTCATTTTTGTTTCCAACACAAATCATAAATGATAATGGTACTAATCTGTCCAAGGGTGCTATGGAAGAATTTTGTCAACGTGAGCACATCCGGCTTGACGTGTCATCAGTGGCTCACCCCCAATCTAATGGTCAAGCAGAGAGAGCCAATCAAGAGATTTTGAGAGGCATCCAGCCCTGGCTTATGGTTCCTTTAAAGCGGACGCTGGGCTGTTGGGTGGAGGAGTTACCTTCCGTGTTATGGAGTATCAACACCACACTGAACAGATCTACGGGTTCCACGCCTTTCTTCATGGTTTACGGAGCAGAGGCGGTTCTCCCTAGTGGCATCCGTCATGACTCTCCCTATGTGGTGGCTTATGTTGAAGCTGATAATCAGAAAGCACGTCAGGGCTCACTGGACCTGTTAGACGAAGAGTGTGATCTCGCAGCGGCACGTTCTCCGATTTATCAACAAGATCTACAATGTTATCACAGCCGCCGGGTTAAAACCAGAACTTTTCAAGAAGGCAATCTGATGCTCCGGCTCATCCAGGATCAGACTGATATGCACAAGTTGTGGTCAGCAAAAATTTACACAACGGATCATACTACCTTCCCGATGTTCGAGAGCACAAAGACTCATGTAAATCGGAGGAGGAGACGCAACAGCCGTGAAATATAGCTCATCTTCGGCTTTACTATACTTGAGCCACAGGCTCTTCTTATGTACATAATTATGACTATGTATATATTATGGTCAATATAATAAACCGGAGCCTAAGCTAAAGCGGGGTCTCTGTTGTTTTATTGCATCATGTGTGCTTATATGGGGGCTTCTGTTTATAAAGCAGAGTTCTATTGATATGGCTTATAAAGACACACATATCAAAGGAAATCACTAGGGGGCTTGGTCGTATTCGAACCATAGCTACGCCTCCTGATCGGCTTAAGGCCAAAAGGAAATCACTAGGAGGCTTGGTCGTATTCGAACCATAGCTACACCTCTTGATTGGCTTAAGGCCAAAAGGAAATCATGTGGGGCCAAAGAGAGTGTTGCAACAGCACAACTCAAACATAGGCACCCACCAAGCATAGCTCAAATGTTGCTTGGGGGCTCTTTGCTTCTCAAAGAACAAAGAGTTTGCACCCTTGCAATAGGCTATCAAGCAGGGCTTGGAAGCCAGGTGTATTCACCTAAAACCCTGGGTTATCCTGCCTTTTTTAAGTAAGCCACTCCGTCCAGGTAAACCTAGTATGACCCGCCGAACGTTTGACAAGTCAATCTCATAGACCCTAAACTTGTCAAAGTTAAAACGACGATTGGTTAATGATTGAGGTCCATCTTAAAAGGCTTCGATAAATGGTTTAACTCAGTGGCCTGGCAGCCCATGAAAAGCCTCGATTTAGGGCCTGGCAGCCCATGAAAAGCCTTGCATATTCTTTTTATGTTTTTACCAAGTTTTTTCTCCTTTGGTGAGATTTATAATATTTTATGATAAACCGGCGTTTATTGACCCGGGCTGGCTTTCAATGACAAGTTGTTAGTACATGATCAATTATAATATGGCGCTTATTGACCCGGTCTAGTTTTTGACTACAAGTCACCAGCATTATATACGAATACACCAGTGTTTATTATAACCAGGTACGGTTTTATCATAAACTGGCAAACATGGAAGGAGTTATCAATACTCAAGATTGGGGTTATCACCCTAAATATATAAAGGTTGGTCAACCAACAGTTTGATTCGATATCACAGGTAACATCTTTGATTATTTTCAAAGTATAGCCTTGGTTATAAACCCCGGCTATGTATTTGGGCATCATGACCCGTCCAGCGGTAAACCTCCAGGACACTTTCAAACTTCTTGTATGCAGGAACAGTTTGCATAACACCGCTACGGTTTTGAACATAATATATTCTGAAGCAAGATGGATTAACAGTATTAAGCAACATAAATATGCACGATGGCATAGCAGAACAAGTATTTTGAACTAGCCTATTACAAGGGGCTTTAATGCCCAAAAAGAATAATTGTTTTCAGCAAGTATGGCAGTACGCGGAAGGATAAACCGGCCTCCGGATCATGTCTCGTCACCAGGCTTCCATGAAGGCTGTGGATCGTCCTGCGCTGGTGCATCTTCCTCCTCTCTACCCAGTGGATGGAAGTCAATGGTCGCCCAATCGATTCCAGTTAAAGCTTGGAACACAGCTTCATCACTTATAAGGTTTGAGGGGTCAACATCAGGGGCATAGGTGTGCTTACGGATTGGCGGAATAAGATCTTCTACATCATGTGTTGGCGTAGGATATCTTTTTTGATCAGAATCATAAACTGGCTAATAGTGAGATAGATATGCTTCCTCAGCCAATTTGCTCGCTATGGGGTGCATTTCCCTTGTCCACCTTCGAAAATCGTCATTGTTAAATTCTGAACCGTCCTCCTTTACGCCAGGGTAGCCCCTGCCTATATCTGGCGGTTCAAGATCTGGTATCCATGCCTTCGCCCGGATTAGCATAGTCAGCACATCAGACCTTGCAGCTGATCTTTTTAGCTCATCCAACCGGGCGGGCAGCATTGACATCTTCTCAATGGTTTCCTTTAGCAGTTTGTTATGCGCAGCGGTGCAAATGGCCCGTTGGGCTCCGAAATATAACTGCTCTATCAGCATATAGGCAGCCTTCAGCTTCATCCGCATGTGAGAGCACATATGGGTAATACGAGTTCCTGTGTCATGGCAAGCATCAGTAAACCGACAACTGATGAGATAATGAAAAGCTTCAGATGAGGATACTTACCAAACACAGCAGAGGTCATGGCATTTATTTGCCGCTTTAAGACAGTCAGTTCTTCGACCACCGGTTTAAGGGCTGCTTCTGCGTCTTCAGCTCCCTTTTGTAATCCGGTTTTCTCTGTGCCCCAATCTGCCCGTTCCTTATTAAAAACTTCTTTTAGCTTCTCCATGGCTACTAAGGTACTGGTCAATTCCTCCTTGGCTTTGGAGGTTTCTGCTTGTTGAGATTTGATGTTTTCTTGAAGATCAGCGGTTTGGGCTTGCTTTTTGCTCAGCTCAGCCTATAAGAGAAGGACATATTATGAGGTGGCAGTGAATATTTGAAGTGCCAAGCACATAACAAGTTATACACTTGGCACTTGGGGGCTAATGCCTATTTGCTTGATTATCAGAAATTTTTTACAAGTCCCAAGCACAATAAAAGTATTATTCTTGACACTTGGGGGCTAATGTACGTTTGCTCAAAGTAACATTGGTTAAAGTTCCGGTTTAGCTGGGAAAGATAAACCTGCCCTTGGGGGCTACATAGGTGAAAGTTACATGATTACAATGTGAAAGCACCGGCTCATGTTTAAAGAATCAACCAACCCTTGGAGGATAGGTGTACAAAGTTGAGATATTGCAAAGTCCTGGTTTAGATTGGCATCATAAATCGGCCATTGGGGGCTAATGGAGTTGGTACTTGAACTTAGACATAAGAGAGAAACAGTTATGAAGTTACCTTATATCGCTCCTTCATCAGATTCACTAAACCGGCTTCATAGTCGCGGTTTGTGTACATCCGGTTTAAGAAACCAGAATGAAGTTCTTGGGCATTGAGGTGGGCGTAGCTTGAAAAATCTGTGCTCCACTTACCTTTGCCCATAGTAGAGAGTTCCTCCTTGGCACTATGCTTTGATAACGCAACAGGATTGCCAAGGGTGGTGTGGCCAACGCCAGTAATTATAACATTATCTTCCTTGTCACCGGCAACCTTTACTGGAGTTGACGGTTTATCAGTAGCCTTAGCTGGACTAGACGGTTTATCACCAGTTGGGACCGGGCTTGCCGGTTTATCAGCCGGGACTGTTGCATCAACTTCTACTTGTTCAACAACAAAGTCATGATCTTGAGGCGGCGGGTCATCAAACATGGCATCAACGTTTGTTCCTTGTGGTTCTGGAGTTCTCTCCGGTTCAATAACCACATTGTCATTAGACGGTTTATCTACCCGAGCTTTCTTGCTGGGTCTGGCCTTGGCTCTGAAAGAAAAAGATATAAAGGTCAGTATAACACGCAAATATAAAGCGTTAAAAGGAGTAAATTTAAAGTGTTTACCCAGGAACAGTCTTAAGAGGAGGGAGCTGTGTGGCCGTTGACTTGCCAGATGATGAAAGAGGCGTTCCCTGATAATTTGAATCAAATGGATTAAGAGGTTGTCGGAAATAACCCGCCTTGGGATAAAAAGTATCGGAAGTGTTTGAGACCTCAGGTCGACGTTTCTGAACCGGAGTGTTCGGTAAACCGGATGAAGTGACTACTTGGCCACTATGCTGGGTCATGCGGCGAGCTTCGTGTTACTGTTTCTTCAATATAAAGTTTGGGTCCAAGTGAGCTAGGGGGTGAGAAAATCTTACTTTCCGGATTGCTTGCCAGATTTTTTGCGTTGGCACAGGACCTGAACCGGAGGAAAGGATAATTACCTCTGCGTCATCGGCTTGGCTGCCTTCAGCGTCATCGTGATAATAATCATTGTCAATGAGGTGTATGAAAAATGAACCAAGAGAGTCAAGTTCTACCTCTACGTCCGGATCATCAAGGTCATCATCAAGATTTAAGCCGATGGGCTCAGCTGCCTTTTTCTTGGCAGGTCTCTTGACAACCTTTGTCTTAGGTCGAGGGTTCTTGGCCGGTTTTTCCTGCGGCTTCTTCTTCCAGAATGAGTCGTCACCCTGTTAAAAAGATGGACAGAGGATATGCACAGTTAAGAATATCAAGTACAAAGCAGGAGTGAGGCAATTCTTACAGCTAGCGGTTTATTCAGTGTATAAAAGGGACTTAACCCGGTCCTACTGCAAACAACTTCCAGTTCATTCAGCATCTTCTTAACAGATTCAGTAACTTCAGCCTTTGTTAGCTGAATATTAATATGACATTGAGGATCTTTTGAGTCCCCTGTGTACTCACACATTAAACCGGGGCGAAGGCTTAACGGTAAAATGCTCCAAGATATCCAGCTACGAACAAAGTCCACTCCTGTCAAACCGTTAGCCATGAAGGCTCTGAGCTTGGCGAGTTGTGGTGCGTATGTGGACTGTTCCTTGGCAGTCAGTCGTTGCGGAAGTGGTGTGTGTGTTGGTAAGCCGGTGAGCACGATAACCCGGCAGATGGTTTTCATCTCCAGGGGAAGTATCCTTACAGTAGAACCAAGTCTGGTTCCAACCCTTAGGATGACGGTGATGTTTGGCGTGAGGGAAGCTGACATCCATCCTTTTCTGAATGGAGACACCGCCAAGTTCAGTGTTGGGCCCGCCTATGAATTTAGTACGACGGTTCAAATAGAAAAAATCCCGGAACAATTCAACAATTGGCTCTTCTTGCAGATAGGCTTCACAAAACACTTGAAAGTCGCAAATATTCGACACAGAATTGGGTCAAATATCTTGAGGGTGGACCTAGAAGTTGGCAAGCACATCACAGAAAAAATTGGATCCGGGCGGTTTAAAACCACTGTTGATGTGATCAACAAATACCACTACCTCACCGTATTTTGGGGTAGAAGGATTTTCTGGACCGGGAATACTCTAGTGGATTTCGCTTTGTTTTGGTAAAACACCAGTTCTGACGCATCCATCTAACTGCTCTTCAGTAACCCGGGAAGGGACCCAGTTACAAGCGTAGAACTGTTTGGCCATTTCGAATACGGAGCTAGAAAAGATTGATGCCGGTTTAAGACTCATGGTTAGCAAGCATAAAGCATAGCAGGTTAAGGAAAAAGCATTCAAGCATGCAAAATTGTTAAACCAGAGGTTGATGCTTGTGACGCCCCAAGACCGGAGCTTCAGATGCCTTCCAGGGTTTCCAGATTTCGTCGTGTGTTTTGTTTGGTTCATTGCATTCGTCATTGCATCATGTGCATTGCATCATGCCATCATGTCATTTCTTTTTCCTAACTCAATTAAATAAACCGTATGGATCTTCGATCCATTTAAACCGAGGGAATTCACATGGTGATTCTCTTGATAACATATACTCCCGATATTAGGGAGCTATACTAAATATTCCATTTTCGGAATCACCTATAACACACTTGCAATTTATCACATGCCCTTTTTCCGCTTCATGTTTGGTCCCCAAACTTGTCCTCTAATTTCTTTTGTCACTTCCCGGAGTTCCACCTAAATTCTCAACATTTCTAGTGCACTTCAAAACCCTAGCCCTAGTTCAATCTTCCGCTCAAATGAGTTTGAATTCATATCTTCTGATCTTTCCACTTCTAATTTTCTCAGACCATGCATATTTTTAAGAGTCCAGGAAAATTGTCCCCATGCCCAGATTCCACCCCTACCTTCTCTTTCTTTTTCTTCCTCTTTTTTTGTTTTGTTTTAATATGGAAAAGAGTAAGAGAGAGAGAGAGAGAGATACCAGCCAGGCCTCTGGCCACCTGGGCCTCCCTTCCACCAAGTCGGCCTTCCTTCCCCGCAGCCACAGTGGCCCAAGGCCCAACAGCTAACCTCCTTGATGCCTCACAGGCCCACTCCCCAGCTAACCCTAGCGCTACCTAGTCGATCGCTACCTCTCTCTCCCGATCCTTTCCTTTCCCTCGTCAGCCTCCTTGTGCCGCCAGGAAAACTAGGGAGCCCCACTCCCTCTCCCTCTCGTCCTCATCCAGCGCTGCCTCCCACCTCGACTTCCCTCCCACATCGCTCCTCCTTCTCTCCCTCGATCTCTTTCCCTGGAGCAGCGCCCGAGCAACCTCCCTCTCATTCGTTCCCATGCTCTCGTTCTCCCTCAAGCCGCCTCCCTTGGGCGTGCCCGATGCGCCTGCACCCGGTGTCCTCCGCTTCCAGCCGTGGCCGGCTAGCAGGCCGCTGACGTCCGCCTCCTCGCCATGGCCCCTCGCAAGCTGCCTCCTGCACGCCTCACCTCCTGCCTCCTGCGCGCCTCCTCCTCGCAAAGTCCCCGTCGCCGAGCACTCGAGGAGAAGAGCTCCTCGAGCATCCGCGCCTGCAGCCGTCGTTCCTCTACACCCAGCAGGAGCCCCGCCGGCTCCCCTCGCCCCCGTCTATGCCCCTTGCGGCTCTGCCTCGCCATGGAGCTCCGCCACCCATCTCTCTTCCTGTAGCGCGCTGTCGCATGGATGCTCGCCTCCGACCAGCATCGTTACTCCTCTTGGTCCGTCCTCCTATGTGTGGAGCACCACCATCACGGGCCCCCTGCCCGAGCTATTACTCACCACCGACCAACACCACCCGCAAGACCCGGACTCCGAACGCCAAGTACCACTACAAACCCGAAGAATTCTGATGCATCAAGTCCCCGAGGAGACCCGTTTTTCGTCAAGTTCGACTACCCATATCATCAAGAACCACTACGCCCGGAGACCTCAGACCCGCCAAGTACCCCTTCGAGCTATCAATACCCCAAGCGCCAAGTTCCACGACGACCCAAGTACCGTGAGAACATTTGTACCTCTACCGTCGCCTTCGGAATTGCTAAGAACATCTAGCACCCCTTCGAGATAACGAGACCGACAAGTTTAAATGACCCCAAGTACCTCTCCGAAAACGAGACGTATACCACTACCGTCGCAGGAATCGAGACCGACAAGTCCGAAGATGCAAGTACCACTCTGAACCATGTATGACGACCGTCGCCACAGACCCATGTAATGCAAACGTCAAGTTCAACTACCGTCGCGTGAACCGCTACTTCCCACGACGACCCCGTGAACAACTACTTCTCCTTTGATGCGTGTACCCCTACCGCCAAACTCGATCCATTCCGATAATGCACGCTTCGAAGGTATAACCTCGAGACGACGTCCGTGAACGAATGCTTGCGATGTTTGAGATGCTCGTGTTTGCATCGTGTCCAAATTGTCACTCATTCCCTTATCGCCAACTCGGGGGACACCCAGAATCCGGGATCACCCCACCATCTTTTGCATGCTCCCATCATTTTTCCTTTTGCACCAGTATTTCCATGAGCTACCAGAACCGTTATCGTTGCCGTGGCACCCCTTTATTTCCAACACGGTGACAAATGCTTCTTAATGCTCTTGTCAAATTTTAACAAAAAATTGCATAAACTTTTTCACGTCATCCGCATCATGATAACAACAATTAAAATGTTTAAATTGTTGTTGCACCAAATTGATAAATGCATATGGGGATTTACCGGATTTGTTATATGTTATATCCGGCCCCATTTCAATTGTTTAGATGGTGTAGTCTTGTTATGCCTCACCTCTTGCCATGCTAAACAACATTTAATATTGATGGGTACATAAACGAGATCGAACTAAATAACTTGTTGTGGTGTTTCATAAATATGCAACTCGTTGCATATTGAGCTCCACTTAATTTGTAGAATTGCTTGTGCAATTTGCCATGCCATGCCTCATTAAACCGTACATGCATCATACTTGGTTGTGCATCATGCCATGTTTATGTGGTGGTTGTTTACTATGTTGTTTGCTGCTTTCCGGGTTACTTCTCGCGTTAGCTTCGGTTTCGTTACCGAGTTGTGAGGATCCGTTCATCTACGTCCGTTTGTCTTCTTCATGGACTCGTTCTTCTTCCTTGCGGGATTTCAGGCAAGATGACCATACCCTCGAAATCACTTCTATCTTTGCTTGCTAGTTGCTCGCTCTATTGCTATGCCTATGCTGCGATACCTACCACTTGCTTTATCATGCCTCCCATATTGCCATGCCAAGCCTCTAACCCACCTTGTCCTAGCAAACCGTTGTTTGGCTATGCTACCGCTTTGCTCAGCCCCTCTTATAGCGTTGTTAGTTGTAGGTGAAGATTGAAGTTTGTCCCTTGTTGGAACATGGATATTTGTTGGGATATCACAACATCTCTTATTTAATTAATGCATCTATATACTTCGTAAAGGGTGGAAGGCTCGGCCTTATGCCTGGTGTTTTGTTCCACTCTTGCCGCCCTAGTTTCCGTCATATCGGTGTTATGTTTCCGGATTTTGCGTTCCTTACACGGTTGGGTTATAATGGGAACCCCTTGACAGTTTACCTTGAATAAAACTCCTCCAGCAAGGCCCAACATTGGTTTTACCATTTGCCACCTAGCCTTTTCTTTCCCTTGGGTCGGCCGGCTCAAGAGTCATCTTTATTTAAACCCCCGGGCCAGTGCTTCTCTAAGTGTTGGTCCAACCTAGAGCACCGTGTGGGGCCGTCCTTGGCAACTTGGGTTACGTTGGCACCCGTACGCTTAGCTTATCCAGTGTGCCCTGAGAACGAGATATGTGCAGCTCCTATCGGGATTTGTCGGCACAGCGGGTGGTCTTGCTGGTCTTGTTTTACCATTGTCGAAATGTCTTGTAACCGGGATTCCGAGTCTGATCGGGTCTTCCTGGGAGAAGGAATATCCTTCGTTGACCGTGAGAGCTTGTGATGGGCTAAGTTGGGACACCCCTGCAGGGATTTGAACTTTCAAAAGCCATGCCCGCGGTTATCGGCAGATGGGAATTTGTTAATGTCCGGTTGTAGAAAACTTGAAACCTATCTTAATTAAAATGCATCAACCGCGTGTGTAACCGTGATGGTCTCTTCTCGGCAGGGTCTGGGAAGTGAACACGGTGTTGGAGTTATGTTTGACGTAGGTTGTTCTAGGATCACTTCTTGATCATAGTTTCTTGACTGTGCTTTGCCTTCTCTTCTCGCTCTCATTTGCGTATGTTAGCCACCATATATGCTAGTGCTTGCTGCAGCTCCACCTCACATACCTTTTCCCTACCTATAAGCTTAAATAGTCTTGATCGTGAGGGTGTGAGATTGCTGAGTCCCCGTGACTCACAGATACTTCCAAAACCAGTTTGCAGGTGCCGATGAAACCGTGCAGGCGACGCTACCGAGCTCAAGGAGGATCTCGATGAAGATCGTGTTCGTTATGTTGTTCCGTTTCAAGTTGATCAGTAGTGGAGCCCGGTTGGGACGATCGGGGATCTATGTAGCTTTTGTGGTAGTCTTCTTTTATTTTGGTTCCGTAGTCGGACCTTGTGTGTATCTGGATGATGTAATGCTTTATTCATGTATTGTGTGAAGTGGCGATTGTAAACCAACTATGTATCTCTTTCCCTTATGTATTACATGGGTTGTGTGAAGATTACCTCACTTGCGACATTGCTTTCAATGCGGTTATGCCTCTAAGTCATGCTTAGAAATGTGGGAGATATAGCCGCATAAATGGTAAGGCAACTGGCGGTTTACGAGGGGACTAATGGCATATGGCAGATTATTTTCTAAAGGATAAACCGCCTATGCAGATGATGAAAGTACATATCTGAAGCAAAAAACGACTAAGTGAGGAAAAACAGGCTTCACAGGTTCACATTGGAATTTTAGATCTACCATGTGTCAAGAAAAGGAAAAATATTTAGACCTAAAAAGATTTGTGCATGAGCAGTTTGTGAAGTTCCATATCGGATTTTTGCGCACAAAGAACATGGTTTGATGGCAAAATAAGGGTTATCATTACTACCGCATGGAAGTACATCAAGTTTGGAGTTCATTGCATAGGATCTAATGAAGAACAAGGGAAAACACCATGAAGTTTTCTATGAACTCGCGCGAACCCTAGCAAATCTAAAGATGAAAGGAAGAACGACTTACTTAAGATATGAAACAGCGGAGAGGCGCTGCGGGTTTATGGTACAGTCAGCGTGATGCAGCAGCCGGAGTTGAGGCAGAAGCGAAGGTCGACGATGGCGGTGGCTCTCGGGTGGTGAGGCGACGCGAGATAGAAGAGAGACGAAGAGGCAACAGGAGGAAAGGAAAGGGAATCTCGACCCTATTTATACAACAAAGAGATAAGCAACAGGCACGGAAATCGAGGAGCCCAAAAAATGGATGTGTAGCAAAGTTGTTGCCTCGATTGTTGGAGGATCATTAATGAAGGGTATCTTCAGTTTTAATCAATAGGTGACGTCATGGCGGTTTATTATGAACCTGGACGATGACATCACGGCGATTTACAAGATCTACGTGAGGGTGCAGAAGGAGGAATTTTTCTAAGTGTTGAAGATTGACATGAATGAGTTCAAATCAATCTGGGGCCTAATGTTGGGGATATTACTATTAAGTATAAACCGGCCATGAGGGGTTGGGTTATGCCCACAAGGAGTTAGTCATGTTCGAAGCCCATGAAGACAAGAGGTATGACGCTTTAAAGAGGAGATCTACATGAAAGCCCAGGGCCTGAAGGCGGATGAGGGCCCGTAGATATAAACCGCCATATGATATGTAACTTATATTGTAAAGCAAGGAAAGGTAGAAACCGAGCCGGGCACGTGTATGAGCCGGCCTCCGGATTCTGTAAAACACCGGGCGTTTACCTGTGTATATAAAGGGACGACCCGACGACGGTTTAGGGACAACAAACAATAACTTGAGAGCCAGGCAAAGCGGATTCGCTCCCTGGTCATCGAAACCCTAGCAATTCCATCACAACTGGACGTTTTAACCCCTTCAAGCTAACCCATTGCGATGGCTCCACGACTAAGTCCTTTCACTAGGACATCTGCTGTGACAATTCCATGACATACACGGTTCATAATCATGAACTGTTTGGGATGTGTCAGGCATCGTAAAACTCTCGTGCCTAGAATCTGCCTAGAAAGCTCCCGTGCCTGGAATCTGCCTGGTTTTAGGTAAAACCACAAAACTCCGACTATGATGGCAATGCGAACACAAACGAGTAGCAAGGATGAAGCGTTTGGGATATTCGAGATATCGAAAACGGTTATATAGGGACAACTGTATGCATCAAGGCTCCCTATCCCTAACGGTTTCTGGGTTGTGTGGGAAGGACCCCCTATCGCCGTCACTCACTAGGCGACGGTTCCAAATGCCATCGTGGGAAGGGCTTAAAAAGTGTTTGTATAGCAACGATGCGTACCAGTGAAAGTTATAGCTTTACAAAACACTAATGGACAAGAGGTAAAACTTATCTGTTTGGCTTGCCGGGGATCATGGTGATGTGCAATCTTCTCGTTCCTTGTCGAAGCCAACTTCACGGCAGGAACCTGCAACTTCATGTAGATGAGAATGAATGCAGGATGCGATCCTATGTATATGCATATGCAAATGCTCATGAAATGCTTATGCAGTGATCTTGGTGTGCTCATGCATGCATGCAATCTTAGTTGAGGACCCACCTACAGCACTGGGTCATCACCCCAACTTTGTACAAAGGGTTACATGCAGCTGAAGCAAGGCCTGTACAAAAGGGTGGCTGCCAGGCAGTGCCCAGCAGCCTCGCGCCTTACGGGTAGTACTTGCAAAAATGCTCAATATTCCGTGAGTTTTGCAACTGAGTGCCATCTCCGGTCTCCAGATGGACTGCACCGGGTATGGTGACTCGTACCACCCGGTAAGGGCCTTCCCACTTCGGTGACAGCTTGTTTGTACCCTTGGCGGACTGAACGCGCCTAAGGACAGGGTCACCTTCCTCAAAACATCGGGCATGAACCCTATAGGTGTGATAGCGACACAGGGCTTGCTGGTAGTGTGCAACACGCGTAGAAGCCCGGAGATGGTTCTCCTCGAGTAGCACAGCGTCGTCACGACGGTGCTGATCTTGCACTATTTCATCGTAGGCAAGCACTCGAGGGGACCCGTAAATGTGTTCCACGGGGATAAATGCTTCTGCCCCATAGACCAGGGAGAAGGGAGTCTGCACGGTAGCTTAGTTAAGTGTTGTTCTGAGGGACCAGAGAACTACCGGTAGCTCCTCGATCCACCGCCTGCCATGCTTCTGCAGCATATCTAAAGTTCTTGTATTGAGTCCACGTAGCACTTTAGTGTTTTCCCTCTCAGCTTGTCCATTGCTCCAGGGGTGTGCCATAGAGGCAAATGAGATCTTGCATCCTAGGGTATGAACATATTGCATGAAGGCGTGGCTCGTGAATTGGGTGCCATTGCCGGTGATGATCCTTGCCAGAACTCCAAAATGACACACCAATTCTTTCAAGAACTTTATAGCCGACTAAGCAGTCACCTTCTCACGGCAGTCACTTCCGGCCACTTTGTGAACTTGTCGATAGCGACGAACAAGAATTCAAAGCCCCTGATTGCTCGGGGGAAGGGGCCGAGGATATCGAGCCCCCAGACCGAAAATTGCCATGATAAAGGGATTGTCTGTAGGGCTTGGGCAGGCATGTGTGTTCTCTTGGAATAGAACTGGCAGGCTTCACATGTCGTGATGAGCTCGACCGCATCTTGGAGGGTTGTAGGCCAATAGAATCTTTGCTGGAATGCTTTCCCAACTAATGCCCTTGATCCAATGTGTGAGCCGCACATTCCTATGTGAATATCAGCCAACAGTTCCTTTCCATCCTCCCAGCAGACACACTTCAATTTCACACTGATGGGCCTCCTTCTGTATAGAGTGTCATCGAGAAACTGATATATACTGGCCCTCCGGGCTACTTTCTCAGCTTCATCTTGGTTGCCCGGAAGTTCTCCGGTTTGGAGGAAGCGGACGATGTGTCTTGCCCAAGTTGGAGCCTGGGGCTCGGCAACGAGGACTAGTGGCACCTCCTCTGCTGCGGGAGCACCAGCCTCGTTCGTGGGGTCCATAGGCTCGGATGGAGGGGGTGGTCCGGTAGACTATGAGGAGTTGTTTTCGGCAGGGTCTCTGCCGGGAGCGGACGGCTCGATCGGGGGAGGCTTACCGTAGTCCAACTTTCTCCTTTTCTTGTCCATTGTGGCTGGTGATATGGAGGGCTGAGAGAGACGGAGAACAAAAGTTCCTAGTTCCACAGGAAGCTTTTGCGTAGCACACTTTGACAGGTGATCAGCTATGTTGTTTTCCGCATGGGGTACGTGCTCTGTTCGCAACCCATCAAAGTGGTCCTCCAATATCCTCACTTCCTCGACGTATCCTTCCATAAATGGGCTTTGATAATCCTTATTGACTTGTCTCACCACAAGCTGTGAATCTCCTCATATGATCACCTTCTTGATTCCCAATTCTACTGGAATTTTGAGCCCGGCAAGGAGCCCTTCATACTCAGCTGTATTGTTGGTGGCTTCTTCCCGGGAAAAGTGAATTTGGACGACGTACTTCAAGTGCTCCCCGAAGGGGGCAACAAGAAGCACGCCAGCCCCTACACCTTGTAGGGGAAAAGCACCATCAAAATACAAAATTCATTCTTGGGGTGATTCCTTGCCGGGAATAGCTGTCTCTGTCACTTCCTCATCAGGGGTTGGCGTCCATTCTACAATAAACTCTGCCAGTCTCCTGCTATGAATAGTTGATGTTCTCTCAAACTTCAAACCAAAGCTGGATAACTCCAAAGCCCACTCCACTATTCTGCCGGTAGCCTCAGGGTTTCGGAGTATCCTTTGCAATGGAAAACGAGTGACAACCATGATCTCATGGGCTTGAAAGTAGTGGTGCAGTTTTGTTGAGGCCATAATGAGACCAAAGATCAACTTTTGCACGCCAGAGTACCTCGATCTAGCCCCTTGTAACAAGGAGCTGACGAAGTACACCAGGTGCTGCACCACTTTCTACCTTGCCGCGTCCTTGGGGTTTCTCTCGTTACCGTGCTCATTGCTGTTCTGATCCTTTTGTAACTCTACCGTTATCTGCCAACTTTGTGCCGCATCCACTTCTCGTTGTGCTACCAAGGCCGCACCGACCACTTGGTTGGTTGCCGCCAAGAATAGAAACAATGGCTCTTGGGGTTTGGGTGCAACCAAGGTAGGCACAGACGATAGGTAGGCCTTCAACTCCAGCAGAGCTACATCTGCTTCCAGGGTCCACTTCATAGGCCCTGCATTCTTCAAAATTTTAAAGAACGACAGGACACGCTCGGCAGACTTGGAAATGAATCTACTTAGCACGGAAACGCATCTCGTCAAGTGCCTCCCATCCTTAACTGTCCTTGGGGCTTGGATCTGCTCGATGGCTTTGATCTTGTTGTGGTTAGCTTCGATCCCCCGATGGGACACGAAGAAACCAAGCAGCTTACCGGAGGGGACACCAAACACACACTTCTTCGGATTAAGCTTCAAGTTTATCTTGCGCAGATTAGCGAATGTCTCCTCCAAATCCTAGATAAGAGTGATCTTATCCTTGGTTTTGACCATGATATTATCCATATAGGACTCTATGTTTCTGTGTAACTATGGCTCAAAACCAATCTGAACCGCCCTTGCAAAAGTGGACCCAGCACTCTTTAATCCGAATGACATGCAGACAAAGCAGTACGTACCACATGGGGTGATGAACGATGTCTTCTCTTCATCTTCTTTGGACATGAAGATCTGGTGATATCCAGAGTACGCGTCCAGAAAGGAGAGAAAATCACACCTTGAAGTGGAATCTACAATCTGGTCGATGCGCGGCAAGGAAATGGGTCCTTCAGGCAAGCCTTGTTGAGATCTGTGAAATCAATGCGAAGCCTCCATTTCCCATTTGTCTTCCAGACTACCACTAGATTTGCTAACCATGTAGGATGCAATACTCCTCTGACCAAACCAGCTGCCTCCAGTTTATTGATTTCCTCGGCAATGAATTGCTTCCTTTCCAAGGCATGCTTCCGTACTTTCTGCTTGATAGGTCGGGTGTGTGGGCAGACAACAAGGTGGTCCTTGATTACCTCCCTGGGAACACCAGGGATATCAGATGGTTGCTAGCAAACACATTGTTATTCACCCGCAGGAAGGCAATGAACAGGCTTTCCTATTTGTCATCAAGGGTGGCGATGATGGTGAAAGAATCGTCAATGCCAGCCAGCCCTGCCGGGACCTTCTTCACTTGAGGTGCAGCAACCTTGGATGTCTTGCTGTTGGAAAACTCAGGCACATCGTCAATGGGTGTCGTGCACTCGGAGTGGGCGCGCTTCCTGAACTCCTTGCCGGAGGTCCTACAATCCCTCTTCTTTCCTTTGCTTTCTTTGGCAGGAGCTGTTACTGCCGCAGCCTCTGCTGTGACTACATCCCGGTACATATTGTCCATGCAGACAATTGGATCCTTCTCATCCGATGGGATAGTGATGACTCCAAGTGGCCCAGGCATCTTCAGAGTGTTATAGCATAGTGGGATGCTGCCATGAACTTGGCTGGCGTCCAAGAATCCCATTGTACGGCAGGGGGAGGTCAAGCACATCAAACACAACCTTCTCTGTCCGGTAGTTCAGTTCTCCACCAAACGTCACCGGCAACGTAATCTTCCCTTTAGGATGGTTCCTGCTGGGGTTAACTGCTTGAAACGTGCCGGTAACCTCTAGCTCTTCTTCTCCTATCTGAGGCTTGTTGATGACTGCCGAGGAAATCAGATTCAGCCTGGCCCCGCCATCCACTAACATCTTTGTGACCTCGAGGTTGTGAATTGTTGGGGAGACCAACAATGGCAAGCATCCTACCGCGGTGGTGCGGCCAGGGTGATCCTCCTCATCAGGGATGATTGGCATGTGGGGCCATTTGAGCTGTTTCCGGACCTCTGGCGCGAGCTCCGCGGCATTGATCTCTCGTGCCCATCAGTTGAGCTGGCGGTGGGAGGCGTGCAAAGATGCACCCCCATCAATGCATAGGGCATCAGTGGCCTTCAGAAATTCCAGCTCACTAGTTTCCTCTTCATTCCCTTTCGCACTCACATTATCAAAAACTTCCTTCTCTTGACCCCTAGCGGGTTTTCCTTGGTTCCGGAAGGGTTTGCCGGGGCAATTTTCTTCACCGCCTCTACCCTTTCCGCCAGTGGCATTATGGCCTTTTTCCTTGTCACGCTTATCATATTATGCCCTCTGTTTCATGACAAGCTACTCAACCTAGTAACACTCCTGAAGGTCATGGCCCTTGGTCTGGTGGATCTTGCAGTACGTGCCATCTCCTTTCCCAGCTTTCTTGGCGGCAACGACTGATACGTCCATTTTGCATTATGTTTTCTTGCTGTTATTTACAATGTTTTTATCCATAATAATGCTTTTTGGAGTAATTCTAATGACTTTTCTCTCATAATTTGCAAGGTACACACCAAGAGGGAGAATTCTGGCAGCTGGGAATCTGGACCTGGAAAAGCTACGTCAGGCCACCTATTTTGCACAACTCCAAACAAGCTAAAACTTCACAACGATTTTTTATGGATTATTTAAGAATTATTGGAGCAAATAACTACCAGAGGGGGGCCACCAGGTGGGCACAACCCACCTGGGCGCGCCGGGGAGCCCAGGCGCGCCCTGGTAGGTTGTGCCCTCCCCGACCCACCTCCGGTGCCCATCTTTTGGTATATAAATCATTTTGACCTAGAAAAAATAAGGAGAGGACTTTCGGGACAAAGCGTCGCCGCCTCGAGGCGGAACTTCGGCAGGAGCACTTTTTCCCTCCGGCAGAGCGATTCCGCCGGGGGGACTTACCTCCCGGAGGGGAAAATCATCATCATCATCATCACCAACAACTCTCCCATCTTGGGGAGGGAAATATCCATCAACATATTCAACATCACCATCTCTTCTCAAACCCTAGTTCATCTCTTATGTTCAATCTTGCTACCAGAACTATGGATTGGTACTTGTGGATGACTAGTAGTGTTGATTACATCTTGTAGTTGATTACTATATGGTTTATTTGGTGGAAGATTATAGGTTCAGATCCAATATGCTATTTAATACCCCTCTGATCATGAGCATGTTTATTATTTGTGAGTAGTTACCTTTGTTCTTGAGGTCACGGGAGAAATCATGTTGCAAGTAATCATGTGAATTTGATATGTGTTCGATATTTTGATAGCATGTATGTTGTGATTCCGTTAGTGGTGTCATGTGAACGTCGACTACATGTACATGACACTTCACCATATTTGGGCCTAAGGGGATGCATTGTGGAGTAGCAATTAGATGATGGGCTGCAAGAGTGAGAGAAACTTAAACCCCAGTTTATGCTCTATTCCGTAGGGGACCGATTGAATCCAAAAGTTTAATGCTATGGTTAGAATTTATTCTTAATACTTTTCTCGTAGTTGCGGATGCTTGCGGGAGGCTTAATCATAAGTAGGAGGTTTGTTCAAGTAAGAACAACACCTAAGCACCGGTCCATCCACATATCAAATTATCAAAGTAGCGAATACGAATTAAATCAACATGATGAAAGTGACTAGATGAAATTCCCATGTACCCTCAAGAACGCTTTGCTTATCATAAGAGAGCGTTTTGGCCTGTCCTTTGCCTCAAAAGGATTGGGCTACCTTTCTGCACTTTTGTTACTATTACCGTTACTTGCCCGTTACAAATTATCTTTCTATCAAACTACTCTGCTACTTACAATTTCAGCACTTGCAGATATTACCTTACTGAAAACTACTTGTCATTTCCTTCGGCTCCTCGTTGGGTTCGACACTCTTACTTATCGAAAAGAGCTAAATTGATCCCCTGTACTTGTGGGTCATCAAGGCTATTTTCTAGCACCATTTTTGGGGAGTGAAGCACCTTTGGTAAGTGGAATTTGGTAAGGAAACATTTATATAGTGTGCTGAAATTTATTGTCACTTGTTACTATGGAAAACAATCCTTTGAGGGGTTTGTTCGGGGTATCTTCACCTCGTCCGGAACCAAAATTAGCTAGCCCTCAACCTACTGCACCTACTGAAAATATTGAGTATGAAATTCCTTCGGGTATCATAGAATAACTGCTAGCTAATCCTTATGCAGGAGATGGAACCGAACATCCTGATATGCACTTGATATATGTAGAACAAATTTGTGGATTGTTTAAGCTTGTAGGTTTACCCGGAGATGAAGTTATGAGAAAGGTTTTCCCTTTATCTTTGAATGGAAAAGCATTGGCATGGAATAGGCTATGCAATGATATTGGATCATGGAATTGGAATCGTTTGAAATTGGAGTTCCACCAAAAAATTTATCCTATGCATCTAGTTCATCGTGATCGGAATTATATATATAATTTTTGGCCTCATGAAGGAGAACGTATCGCTCTTTCTTGGGGGAGGCTTAAGTCAATGTTATATTCATCCCCCAATCATGATCTCTCAAGAGAAATTATTATCCAAAAAATTTATGCTTGGCTTTCTCGTAATGATCAAACCACGCTTGATACTTCTTGTGCTGGTTCCTTTATGAAGAAGACTATTCAATTCCGGCGGGATCTTTGGGAAAGAATTAAACATAACTCTGAAGATTGGGAACTCGACGAAGGTAAAGAGTCAGGTATTAAACTTGAGTATGATTATGTTAAATATATTATGGATACCGATGCTTTTCAAAAGTTTAGCACTAAATATGGACTTGACTCTGAGATAGTAGCCTCCTTTTGTGAATCATTTGCTACTCATGTTGAACTCCCTAAGGAGAAGTGGTTTAAATAACACCCACCTATTAAAGAACAAATTAAAGAACTAGTACTAGTTAAAAAAGAAACTATACTTTAAAATGTTGATCCAATTGTTCCTTCTGCTTATATTGAGAAACCACCTTTCCCTGTTAGGATAAAGGAACATGCTAAAGTTTCAACTATGGTTAACAAAAGCTATATTGGAACACCTAAACCTGATGAACAAATTATAGTAGAACTTAGTATTGCGATGGTTAAAGATCTCTTGGAAGAAGATTTGGATGGGCGTGTTATTTACTTCTGTAAAGAAGCTGCTAGAATTTCCAAACCTGATAAGAAAGATAAATATAGACCTGTTGTTGGCATGCCTGTCATCTCAGTTAAAATAGGAGATCACTATTATCATGGTTTATGTGACATAGGTGCTAGTGTGAGTGCTATTCCTTACACCTTATATCAAGAAATTATGAATGACATAGCACCCTCAGAAATAGAAGACATAAATGTTACTATTAAACTTGCTAATAGAGACACAATATCACCAATTGGGATTGTTAGAGATGTTGAAGTCTTGTGTGGGAAAATAAAATACCATACTGAATTTCTTGTTCTTGGTTCCCCACAAGATGACTTTTGTCCCATTATCTTTGGTAGAACTTTCTTTAACACCGTTAATGCTAAGATAGATTGTGAGAAACAAACTGATGGTGTTAGTTTTGGTAATGAGTCTCATGAGTTTAATTTTTCCAAGTTTGGTAGAAATCTTCATGAAAAATAATTGCCTAGTAAGGATGAATTAATTGGTCTTGCTTCTATTGTTGTACCACCTACTGATCCTTTAGAACAATATTTGCTAGACCATGAAAATGATTTACATATGCATGAAAGAAATGAAATAGATAAAAATTTCTTTGAACAACGTCCTCTACTTAAACACAATTTGCCTATTGAAACTCTAGGAGGTTGTCCTCCACCTAAAGGTGATCCTGTGTTTGAATTAAAACATTTGCTAGACACTTTAAAATATGCTTATCTTGATGAAAAGAAGATATATCCTGTTATTATCAGTGATAACCTTTCAGAACATGAAGAAGAAAGATTATTGAAAGTTCTAAGGAAGCACCGAGCTGCTATTGGATATACTCTTGATGATTTAAAGGGCATTAGTCCCACTCTATGTCAGCACAAAATTAATATGGAACCTGATGCTAAACCCATTGTTGATCACCAACGTCGGTTAAATCTAAAGATGAAAGGAGTGGTAAGAACGGAAATATTAAAACTTCTAGAAGCAGGTATAATCTATCCCATAGCTGATAGTAGATGCATAAGTCCTATTCATTGTGTTCCTAAGAAAGGAGGTATTACTGTTGTTCCTAATGATAAGAATGAACTTATTCACAAAGAATTGTTACAGGCTAAAGAATGGTAATTTCTTTTAGAAAATTAAACAAAGCAACTAGAAAAGATCATTACCCTTTGCCTTTTATTGATCAAATGCTTCAAAGATTATCTAAGCACACACAATTTTGCTTCCTTGATGGATATTCTAGCTTTTCAAAAATACCTGTTTCTCAACCTGATCAAGAAAAGACCACTTTTACTTGTCCCTTTGGAACCTATGGTTATAGACGTATGCCTTTTGGTTTATGTAATGCACCTGCTACCTATAAAAGATGTATGACAGCTATATTCTCTGACTTTTGTGAAAAGATTGTTGAGGTTTTCATGGATGACTTTTCTATTTATGGGTAGTCTTTTGATGTTTGTTTAAGCAATCTTGATCGAGTTTTGCAGAGATGTGAACAAACAAATCTTGTCTTGAATTGGGAGAAGTGCCACTTTATGGTTAATGAAGGCATTGTCTTGGGTCATAAAATTTCTGAAAGAGGTATTGAAGTGGACAAAGCTAAGGTTGATGCAATTGAGAAAATGCCATGTCCTAAAGATATAAAAGTTGTTCGTAGTTTCTTAAGTCATGATGGTTTCTATAAGTGTCGGTGTACAAAAGTAGGGTGTCGGTGTACAAAAGTAGGGGCTCTTCTTTTGACCCCTTTACTTGTGCACGGGCAGTCAGAGCCGCGCACCACGGCCACACTTAGTAGGGCAGAGGAGGGAAGTTGGAGAGAAGCCGAAGCACGAAACAACAAAGGCAACACCAAGACCAGAAACGTAGGAGATCAAGAGGGCGAGGTGGACTCCCTCGGAAAGATCCTTGCCAAGGCAGCCACGGCAAGAGCCTTGAGCCCACAGGTTCCAACCGAACCAACTAAATTGGAACCAAGGCTCGGGAGGCTCCTCTGTGGTGGCATGTAAATCTTCATCAAGATCATAAACATGTGAGATCAGATGAGGACCAGAAGACGGCGACCCTCGGCAGGATCCTAGCCGAGGAAATCCACAAGACCCCCGGCAAGACCCTTGCCGGGGACGACTTCAACGCCACAGCAGCACCCTTGCTGCCCCCCCCCCCGGCAAGACCCTTGCCGAGGGCATCAGCGGGGCCACTGCCAGGCCCGCGCCAGCCAATACTCCACCACCGTCCCCAAGCAGCTGCTAGCTAAACCAGCTAGGCAGGCACCTGCGTGGCGACGGGCGGCCTCTACACCAACTCAGCAAGCACTTGCATGGCAGCATGCGACCCTTCATGAAGGCACCACCACCGCGCCAGCCCAGCAGCCAGCCAACGTGGCGCCACGATGCCTCATCAACTTGGACGTGTGTCGAGGCCAGGCGAGGCGGCGACAGTTGGGACGTGCTTCCCTGGCGTCCCCGATAAAGTAAGGAGGGCACGTCGGCGGCGCATTAAGTGAGTTTGTCCGACGGTCCCAGAGGATAGGCTTGTCGACTGTAGACCTTTCCACCTGCTGTGCCACTGTGGCAACCCCTTTTTCATATAAAAGGAGGCCCGAGGGGACCAGGAGGGGGATTCAGCTCTTTTGGGCAAAGTTGCACCCGGTAGCTAGCTCAAGAACACAAGAACACTCTCAAATACATCCACCAAAGCCGGACTAGGGTATTACGCATCTTCGCGGCCCGAACCTGGGTAAACGATACGTGTGCTTCCTATCAGACCCGCTCTTTGCACAATCTCGCGCTCGCCAACCGTAGAAGGGATCCCAGTGACCCCATAGGTGTCGTTTCCACCGACATAGGGGGTCTCCTTTTGCACCCCTTTACTTGTGCATGGGCAGTTAGAGCTGCGCCTACGATCGCACTAAGCAGGGAAGAGGAGGGATGCCGGAGCACAAGAAGACCAAAGCAACACCAAGAACAGGGACGCAAAGAGAGCAAGAGGGCGAGGTGGACTCCCCCGGCAAGACCCTTGTCGGGGTGGCTTCCGTAGCCTCGGCAAGATCCTTGCCGGGGCAACTTGCCTGACGCCAGCAGAGCGCGCCACCCTTGAGCCCAAGGGGTTCCAACACCATCAACCATATTGGAACCAAGGCTTGGGAGGCACCTCCGTGGTGGCATGCAGATCTTTATAGAGATCATAGATACACAAGATCAGATAAGAACCAGAAGATGACGATCCTTGGCGAGATCCTTGCCAAGAAAATCCACGAGACCCCCAGCGAGATCCTTGCCGGGGACGACCGCGGTGCATAGGAGAGACCCTTTCCGGGCCATCAGCAAGACACTTGCCGAGGACGCCTGCGGGGCCGCAGCCAGGCCCGCGTCTGCCAAGACTCCACCGCCGCTCCCCATACAGCTACCAGCTCGACCAGCTAGGCAGGCATCTGCGTGGAAGCACGCGACCTCTACACCAACTCAACAAGAACCTGCGTGGTGGCATCCAGATCTTCATGAAGGCTCCACCACCGCGCCAGCCCAGCAGCCAGCCAACGTGGCGCTAAAACGCCTCGTCATCTTGAACTTGCGTCGAAGCCAGGCAAGGCGACGACAGCTGGGACGAGCTTCTTTGTCGTCCCCAATAAAGCAAGAGGGGCACATCGGCAACGCATTAAATGTGTTTGTCCGACAATGCTAGGGGATAGACTCGGCCCCTGTACACCTTTCCACCTCCTGTGTGCCACTGTGGCGACCCCTTTTTGTCTATAAAAGGAGGACCGAAGCGTACTGGAGGGGGATTCGGCTCTTTTTGACTAGGGAGACACCGTAGCTAGTTCAAGAACACTCCAATATACATCAAAGCAGCACTAGGGTTTTATGCATCTCCACGGCCCAAATCTGGGTAAACGATTTGTGTGCTGACTGCCAGACCCGCTCTTTGCACAACCCCGCACCCGCCAACCGTAGAAGGGATCCAAGTGACCCCATAGGTGTCGTTTCCCACCGACATCTCTAGCGCGCCAGGTAGGGGGTGCGCAGTTGTGAAAATCCGGTATGGTTGAAGCAACAGCTTCATCATGGTCGTCACTTCAAGCAAGAAGACGACCAAACAAATGACGTCCTCGGTGGACGCGGCGAACGTTCACGAGTGGCAGAAAAGCTAAGTCATGCAAGACTTTGAGTAATTCCTTTTTATATATAAGGTTATCGTCCTCGACGATCTTGCCCTATGTATGGAAAACATGCACGCAATGGGGCCCTACCACTATTGGCAACGCTCTCGTTCTGTATCGAGTCCGCTCAACAGTTCGAGCGGCTGCGTCAAGAACGACAGGGTGAGCTTCTGCGATTGGCAACGCTCTCGTTCTGACTCATGTACGCTCGACAACTCAAGTGGCTGCGTCAAGAGCAGTGAGGTGGTTTGCCCGACAGCAAGCATACCCCGCAGGCCATTGAGGATCCGTCCTTAAGGCGCCGCATGGGTTTCCGCGCCGGCAAACCTACCCGTTTAACGTAGGGTGGACATACAAAGGGAGATCAAACAGGAAAATAACATGCATCGTTTTGAAAGTACTGCAGGGTTATATTACATCATTTTTTGTTGCGGTTCTAACTAAAGATAAAAATCGTCTTGGCCATGAACCTGCAGCGGCCTTGTACCCTTGGCGATAAGAAACAGGGTGCCTAGTCCGGGCGCTGGCCTTGTACCCTTTGAACTCCGTTGATGCGGCTGATGACGGGCTCGATGCGCTCCTCAAGCGGCGCAGGGTCCACGTCGTCCGGCAAGATATCCAGCGAAGCTTCGAAGTTGAGGTAAGGGTTCCAGTACGCCATCTTGGTGAGGACCTTGGTCATGGCACCCCGGCAAAGCCTCTGGGCCTCTTCGGCCAGAGAGGCCGCCCTGTTGGAGTGGAACCGCTCCAGGGCCCCGAGAACACCCTTGAAGAACAGATTCAGCCCGGCATTAGGACTCACGTTCGGCTACGGGACGTACCCCATGGTAGCCAGCTGCATGGTGATCCTGTCGGCAACATCGGCGAGGCAGCTGATCCACAGCTTCTCGCCTGCCACGAAATCCGTGTGGCTGACGGCGTCGTTCTTCCACAGCTGCCTTTCCTCCTCCAGATTCTTGGTCAGGTTCTCCTCCCAGGCCCTGACCTCAGAGAGCGTCCCCTCAAGGCCCTCCAGCTTCAGCTTTCAGGTGTTTGATGGACTCGTTGGCCATGGAGAGTAGCTCGGCCTTGGCGAGGGATGTGTCTTGCGCGTCAGCTAAAGTGCCTTTGGCCGCGTCCCTCTCTCCCGTCAGCTCCAGGACATGCTTCTTCAGCTCGTCCCGCTCCATCTCCAGCTCGTTCACCTTGCTGGCATGGGCCTGGGCCTGAGCGTTGAGGGCCTCCTCATGCCTCTACTCTAGCTCTTGGGTCCACTTCACGACGATCTCCTTGACCTCCTCGTCCTTGCCGCGGAGCGTCGCGACGAGTTTCTCCTCGTGAGTGGTGAGTTCCTCCTCCTGGGAGTTCATCTCGACCTGGTGCTGGCGCTGAGCGGCCTCCTCCTCGGCGGCCTGCCGACTCACCGCCTCCTGGGCCTTCTCGACATCGGCCTGCTGCATGACAAGCTCCATCTTGCGCTCGGCTAGCTCGTCCTGGGCGGCCTTAAATTCCTCACAGGCCTGACAGAACCAAGCCTGCACCTCGGCTACGCGCCCTTCGAGGTCCGCCTCCATCTTGTCCACTGCTGCCATCCTGGACTTAGCCTTGTCCAGGCGGGCGCGGTGAAGTGCCTGAAGCTTGTGGAAGCTGGCGCTCATGCTCTGGAGGAGCCGCTCTTCCTATGAACCGCCGCCACCGACGCTCGGTACGTCAACAACCTCAAGCACGGCGGCGGCAGGCACCTCGTCATCAAACACCTCCCCCTCGGTGGGCGCCCTGGTGGTCGCCCTCCATGGAAGGTGGACAAACAAGTCGTCGCCCACCTTCAGATATTTTCCCAAGCCAGAAGCGGCGGAGGAGGAAGGCTGGTCGTCGACCACCTCCTCCTCGCCAGCAGCCTTACAGGCCTCCCCGGCAGGCCCCTTGCCGGCCTCCTCGGCAGCGGCCTCGCTGGCCTCCCCAGCAGGCCCCTCAGCGGCGTCCTCAGCAACGTCCTTGGCAGACTCCTCAACAACGATCTTGTCGGCCTCGGCCATGGCCTCTCTGGCGACCTCTTCAATGACGGTGTCCACGTCCTCCCGGTACGCCGAGGAAGGATCTGGGTACCGAGAAGGATAATGAGGCGAAGTCAAGATCAAAATTTGAAAGAAGAAAGACGAGCGGGAATGGGAGACAAACAACTCACCTGTGCCAAACTGGGACGAAGTGGCCCCCTCCCCACCGACATTCGGTGCCGGGACGGAGCCACCGGCGCCCAGGGCCTCCTCCTCCTCCTCTGTGTGCATGGGCTCGGTGCTTGGCGCCCTTACCAGGGACGCGCCTTGGGGCGGCCTGGTTGATAGGGGCAGCGTGTTGGGGGTAGCCCTCAGTGGCTCCTCCTGCAACCACAGCAAGGTCAGCGCCAAGAAATCATGCCCAGCACACGTCGATGAGGAGCGAGTGATGAACGCATGCTGGGGGCTGCGCCGGGGGCTGCTCTTCGGGCTACTCTCCACCACCAGCAGCGTGGTACTCGAGGTGCTCGCCGGGGGCTGGCCGCCCGTCGAGGCCTTGGCCCTCTTCGCCACCCTCTGGGCCAACGTCTCCCTCTCCCTGTGAAGATGACGACAAGTCAAGAAAAGTGTCACGGTCCGAGGGGACAGAGATGACAAAAGACGAGACACTTACTCATCCTCCGCCTCTTCTTCCGAGGCCTTCCTCTTCCTCCTCGGGCTAAGACACCCAAGTCGAAGAAGACCTCCGTGTCGTCACCTGCAGGAGGAGAGGAAGTAGGTGGAGTTCGGGAACGCTTGGACGGAGAAGGGGCAGCTGCTTTCTTCTTCGCCAGCGCAACCTTCACTGCCTTCCCCGCAGCCGCGGCCCTCGTCTGACTCATGGACGCCTCTAGAGGCTGTTGTGGTTGTGCGGTCCTGCCGGGCCGGACCGACTCACCAAAGACGGCCCGCCGTAGGACACGCCCTCTCCCTGTGGCCGGGGGCTCGACAGCCTCGGCCTCCTCCTCAGATGACTCATCAATGTCATCTTCGATGAGAGGGGCCCCGGTGCCGGCGCTGCTGGCCTCCCCAGCGGATTCCGCCCACTAGGCAAGCTCCTTCTCCTCTATGGCTGCCACGGCCTCGTCCTCCACGCCGCCAGCGCTGCCAGCCTCCTTGGTGAGCTCTACCTCTGCCGCCCTGGCGGTGATGTAGTCCAGCTCTTCCTGGGTAGTGTCCTGGATGAGCAGTGGCTCCTCGCGGACGTATTTCTCCACCATGGTGTCGAAGAACTCCTGCACCTGATCCTCCTCCGGCTCAGCCCAATTCGAGTTAAGGCCGTGCGCATTGAAGTCCGGCATCATGGCGATGATGTTGGTTTGGCGAGAGTTGTTGCTCAGCGGGACCACCCCCGCCGGCAACCCGAACAAGGACCCCTTGGCGACCTTGCCGGCCTTCGCAGCCTTGCCGACCCTCTCGGCCCTGCCGTCGCGACTCACGTCGAGCTGGAAGAGCCGCTGGCAGAAGTGGGCGTGCTGCATCACCATGAAGTTGTGGTTCAGGCCGGGGTGGAGCCGCATGATGTTAGCCGCGTTGCTGAAAAGCCAAGCCGGCCTCCCCTTGTTGTGTAGAGGAGCGACGCGGCGGCGGATAAAATCCACCCCAATCATCTCCAGGGTGAAACCGGCAGCGGCGAGGTGGTGGATACTGGTGGTGGCGACCGTGAGCCTCCCGTCCTGGGCGTTGACATCGCCCAGTCATCTCTGCGAACTGGCAGCGTCTGGCAAACTTGGCAGAATTCCTCTGGGTCCTTCTGCTCAATCCAGCACCACCGGCTCTGCCACTCCTCCCACCTCTACTTCTGAGCGCCCTCTGGATATGTCCCCTTCTCAAGGGGCCTTGGGATACAAGTGACAAAATCGGGGATGGCACCTCCCTTCTGGATCCGAGGATAAAAGTATTGGCGGAAGAGCGTTGTTCTGGGAAGCACTCCGGCGAAACCCCCACGTCACGCATGACCCCCCACGTCGCACGTTCAACGCAGGTCGTGGGGAAGCGCAGTGGACGAAGAATTTACTGCGGTAAAAATCCACCCCACCTACCCGCGCACCGTTTTGGGCCTAGCCCAACAACGCATCGCGCTTATGTGTGGCCCAGGCCCAGGGGCTCCTGTTGGTGTACAAAAGTAGGGGCTCTCCTTTTGCACCCCTTTACTTGTGTACGGGCAGTCAGAGCCGCGCCTACGGCCGCACTAAGCGGGGCAGAGGAGGGATGCCAGAGCACAAGACCACCACAACAACGCCAAGACCAGGGACGCAAAGAGAGCAAGAGGGAGAGGTGGACTCTCCCGGCAAGACGCTTGCCGGGGTGGCTTTCGCAGCCTCGGCAAGATCCTTGCCGAGGCAACTTGCCTGACACCAGCAGAGCGCGCCACCCTTACCCCAAGGGGTTCCAACACCATCAACCATATTGGAACCAAGGCTCGGGAGGCACCTCCGTGGTGGCATGTAGATCTTTATAGAGATCATAGATACACAAGATCAGATGAGAACCAGAAGATGATGATCCTTGGTGAGATCCTTGCCAAGAAAATCCACGAGACCCCCAGTAAGATCCTTGCTGGGGACGACCGCGGTGGCACGACGAGACCCTTGTCGCGCCCTCGGCAAGACCCTTGCCGAGGATGGCCGCGGGGCCGCAGCCAGGACTGCATCTGCCAAGACTCCACCGTCGCTCCCCATACAGCTGCTAGCCCGACCAGCTGGGCAGGCATCTGCGTGGAAGCACGCGGCCTCTACACCAACTCAGCAAGCACCTGCGTGGTGGCATGCAGATCTTCGTGAAGGCTCCACCACCGCGCCGGCCTAGCAGCTAGCCAACGTGGCGCTAAAACGCCTCGTCATCTTGAACTTGCGTCGAAGCCAGGCAAGGCGACGACAGCTGGGACGAGCTTCTTTGTCGTCCCCAATAAAGCAAGAGGGGCACGTCGGCAACGCATTAAATGTGTTTGTCCGACAATGCCAGGGGATAGACTCGGCCCCTGTACACCTTTCCACCTCCTGTGTGCCACTGTGGCGACCCCTTTTTTGTCTATAAAAGGAGGCCCGAGGTGTACTGGAGGGGGATTTGGCTCTTTTGGACTAGAGAGACACCGTAGCTAGTTCCAGAACACAAGAACACTCCAATACACATCAAAGCAGGAGTAGGGTTTTACGCATCTCCGCGGCCCGAACCTGGGTAAACGATTTGTGTGCTGACCGCCGGACCCGCTCTTTGCACAACCCCGCAACCACCAATCGTAGAAGGGATCCCAGTGACCCCATAGGTGTCGTTTACCACCGACATAAGAGATTTATCAAAGACTTTTCAAAAATTTCTAGGCCTCTTACTAGTCTCTTGCAGAAGGATATTCCTTTTGTTTTTTATGATGATTGTTTAGAAGCCTTTGAAACACTTAAGAAATCCTTAATCTCTGCACCTATTGTTCAACCACCTCATTGGAACTTGCTTTTAGAAATTACGTGTCATGCTAGTGATTATGTTGTTGGTGCTGTTCTAGGACAAAGAGTTGATAGGAAACTTAATGTTATTCATTATGCTACTAAAACTCTAGAGAGTGCTCAAAGAAATTATGCTACTACTGAAAAAGAATTCTTAGCAGTTGTGTTTTCCTATGATAAGTTTAGACCTTATATTGTTGATTCCAAAGTAACTATTCACACATACCACGCTGCTATTAAATATCTTATGGAAAAGAAAGATGCTAAACCTAGAACTATTCGATGGGTTCTCTTGTTACAAGAATTTGATTTACATATCATTGATAGAAAAGGAGTTGAGAACCCAGTAGAACATAATTTATCTAGGCTTGAAAATGTGCTTGATGACCCACTACCTATTGATGATAGTTTTCTTGATGAGCAGTTAGCTGCAATAAATGTTTCTCACAATACTCCTTGGTATGCTGATTATGCTAATTACATTGTTGCTAAATATTTACCACCTAGCTTCACATACCAACAAAAGAAAAAAGATCTTCTGTGATTTAAGACATTACTTTTGGGATGACACACATATTTCCCTAATAGTAAAGCACGGGTTGAGTCTCTTGGGTTCACCGTCGCGGCAATTTTCCAAAAAGGTCCCTAAACTTTTTGGAATTCAACCCGTAGTCCCTCTTTAAGTGGATCGGAGAAAACATTTCGCTTTTTACATAAATAGCCCTACATTTACTTTTATTCAACCCGAAATCCTTTATTCAGAAAAAGCAGTCTTCCTCTTATCCATACCACCCATTCTCTCATGCGTTGGCGGCTGCTGTACCTCAGGCGGGAGGATGAAGAGGAGATGGGGCGCGGTGCTCCCCTCCTTGTTCGGCACACGGGGGAAGGAGGAGGGATCGACCCAAGAGGGGAGCTGAGGTCGGTGGCGCCCTCGACACAAGCCTCACCGGCAGTTCGGCGGGAGAGCTCCAACCCGTCCATAGGTGTGGGGACGCAGATCCGCATCACCATCCTGTACAAGGCCATGGTTGACACATCGGCCCGGGGGTTACCATCCATCTTCGTCAAGAAAGTGCGGCCGTTCTTCTCTCCGTCGTCGTTTCAGAGGAAGGAAGGAGGAGGGGATCGAGCTGCTGTTTATTTTCTATTTTGCTCGACCGCAACCCCAAATCCCCTCCTACCCGAACTAGCGCCGCCACCCACCCCAACTCTGACCACCGGAGCCCATCTACTCCTCGGCTGGATGGCGTCGGTCACAGAGGAATCCAAGGCCATCGGTGCAACCCGGCCAGATGCAACACGCGCACGAGCACCCAGCTGGTCTCCTCGAGCCGGGGGCTCATGGAGGCCTTCGTCGTTGGGGACGGGGCCAGAGCGCTCACGGAGGCGGACTCGCGCCCCAGCACCTCCACAAGTGTGCGTCATGAGCGATCTTAGGTGAGGCTGCGGCGACTGGGATGACCTGGTGGCACTTAATACGACCACACCGCTAAGTAACTGCGTCCGCTGATGCTGGCTTGGCATCTTCCACTCTGCTATCGAAGATGAGTGCGGCAGCTCGACCGGGTCAGGAGAATTACGTGAAATTTGGTACATGCAATTAATAGAGTGAATTTGCTCTATGGACCGGGTCAGACCCAGCTCGATCGTGATTTGATTTAGCTAGTCTTCAAGTGGCACGTTACCATCACAAGCCTGCCCAAGACCCTACAATGAGTTTGCATTCCCTGCAATTTGCATCGCAATTCGACATTGCCATGAGCAGCCTTGGTTTTGTGCCAGTTCCATGTGACTTGGTCCTTTTTGGTCTAACCCTGAAATCTATTAGTACCTCAGGTTAGCCAAGGATGAGGTTGAATTTTCGTTGGCTCTAGAGTTGTTGTAGCGTGTTGACATTGCTACCTTACCCATAACACATGGTCAATTGAGTTTCATTGGTATTGTGAGTCTGGGAGCACACATGCACTCTGTTTACCGGTCGTTGAATAGGAGCTTCCTTTGCACGTCGTGGGGTTCAGACTGAAGGAAAATTGGGCTGGACTGTTATGCTTATGTTAATTGATGGAGCTAAATGTATCGCGTGATGAAAGATTAGCATAATAGACAAATAGGGTAGAGTTGCTCACCCATTCTTTTTAGGTAAGATTTGTAATTTGGAATGTTGGGCAAGTTCTCAAGTAGTGACACCCTGAAGTTTCATTCTAATTTCATCAGGTGGTTTGGTGCATGAGGAGATTTTTCATAGTAATCATAAAAATTCCTTTCCGGTGAGAATATAAGCTGAAACTAGACACATCCTCATCAGGTAAATTGATTCATGTTCTTACTTAATGTCCAGACAGCAAGATGAAACTAAATTCTTTGTAGTCCAGAGTTTTGCATATACTTTTGCCAGCGTATTTATTGGATCTTCATTTTCATATATGTTCATATTTGTCTTACACATGTTGAAGAACCAGATTTAGAACATTGCCAAAGGAAAGCCCATAGTCTTCTTGTGAAACTAGATTAATTGTACACGATTGAATGGGACAAAACATTATACATGATAATCGGTCCTTTGTAGGTTTAAGGTGGCACGTGAGATCCATTCAATTATATATTCATTTAATTAAGTTGGAGAGGAATACATTCTATTAAAAACTACCATGATATTTTAGTACGATTGGTCCTTTTGGAGTTCATTCATAACACAAAAGAATTATTTGGTGGCCTCATACATGTTGGTTGCACCTACCATTTTCAGCACAACAACGACAACATGCTTGGCCATGTCTCAATTTTGGTGTCTGAAAGCACAAGATTACATGACTTTCAGATGATCGGAGACACAGTAAGGTTTCTATACTAAAGTTTGAGTCAATCTAATATTTTGTTCTGTTTATAACAAACAGAACCAGAAGCCGAGATGCAAATATGCAATTAAACACATAACCTTTATGTGGTGTGGACAAGATGAACATGAGAGAATGGAGCGGGAATCGGAATTGAATGGAAAACAGAGTTAGTGGCTCAGATCAACAACATGAATTGCTCAATTTTCCCTTTTATATTAGCCCAAGGACAGAGTATCCTTATCCTGCTCTCGCCAGTGGGATACGAAAGGCGCTCTTCCATCCAATTCCTCGACCCGGTCAACCCAATTACATTGAAAATGGTGTTTGATTGTAGCGAAGCATCATTGAATTAAATGTATTCACGAGTTATAAATGTTATTACTAATCTTATAGAGTTGGAATGTTATTAAGAGAATTTCCATTTCTGAAAGATCTTGATTGGTTCTTAGCTTTTCTTTAATAAGCAAGTACATCGATATTTTTTCCCGTTGCAACACACGAGCCTTTTTTCTAGTATTTATAAAGAAGGAGTACATGGTATTATTAGACGTTGTGTACCTGAGCAGGAACAGGGACAAATCCTATGGAAATGTCACTCCGAAGCTTATGGAGGGCATCATGCTGGAGATAGAACTGCTCACAAGGCATTGCAATCTGGATTTTATTGGCCTACTCTCTTCAAGGATGCTCGTAAGTTCGTCTTATCTTGTGATGAATGGCAAAGAATAGGTAATATCAGTAAGCGTCAAGAAATGCCTATGAATTATTCACTTGTTGTTGAACCATTTGATGTTTGGAAATTTGATTACATGGGACCTTTTCCTTCCTCTAATGGGTAGAAGCTATTCCAACCAGTAGTGCTGATCACAACACCTTTATTAAAATGCTTAAGGAAGTTATTTTCCCAAGGCTTGGAGTCCCTAGATATTTAATGACTGATGGTGGTTCACACTTTATTCACGGTGCTTTCCATAAAATGCTTGCCAAGTATGATGTTAACCATAGAATTGCATCACCCTATCATCCTCAGTCTAGTGGTCAAGTTGAACTTAGCAATAGAGAAATAAAATTAATTTTGCAAAAAACTATCAATACGTCCAGGAAGAATTTGTCTAATAAATTAGATGATGCACTTTAGGATTATAGAACAACATATAAAAATACTATGGGTATGTCTCCTCATAAAATGGTTTATGGAAAAGCTTGTCATTTGGCTCTTGAGTTAGAACATAAAGCATATTGGGCAATCAAATAACTCAATTATGGCTTCAAACTTGCTGCTTGCTGGTGAAAAGAGGTTATTTGATATTAGCTCATTAGATGAATGGAGAACCCGAGCTTATGAAAATGCAAAATTATTAAAGAAAAAAGTTAAAAGATGGCATGACAAAAGAATTCAACAGTGTTAGTTTAAAGTCGGAGAATATGTTCTTTTGTACAACTCTCGTTTCAGATTCTTTGCAGGAAAGCTCCTCTCAAAATGGGAAGGCCCATACGTCATCAAGGACGTTTATCGGTCTGAAGCCATCAAAATAAATAATTCCGATGGTACTAACCCGAAGGTTGTCAATGGGCAACGAATAAAGCATTATATCTCAGGTATGCCTATTAATGTTGAAAGTAATATTATCCAAACTGTGACACCAGAAGAACACATAAAAGAGTCCTTCCGAAACATTCCAGAATCATGAAAATAAGGAGGTACGAGATACGGTAAGTAAACGGGCTCTGAAATATCCGCAAAAATATTTTTTATCAGCTTTGGAATATTATAGAATTTTGGGAAAAAAGAAACTTCCAGGAAGCGTCCCTTGGTGGGCACAAGACACCAGGGCGCGCCAGGCCTGCCTGGCGCGCCCAGGTGGGTTGTGCCCGCCTGGAACACCTTCCATACTCTGTTTCTCTACCATATACTTGTCCTCCAAGATAAAAATCTATATATACTTCTCGAACCTGTTCATCACCGTATCGCAGAGAAATCCCCTGTTCTCTTTTCTTGCTGTTTTCTGTCATATCTGTCGGGCCAGGCATCATGTCTTCTTCTTCCTCCAACAACGTGGAAGAGGATGCTTGGTAGATGAAGATCGAGCTGAAGAGAGAAGAGCCCGTGGAAGCCGTTGGAGGAGATGAGAGCAAGGAGGTTACCGTAGATCAGCCTCCGGTCTTCGAACAAGTGCTACCAGTTGAGGAGGAAGAGGAAGATATCCTTAAACCTTACCTCACTCATCTTACTCCTGCTGAGATTAAAGCCTTTCGCATTATTGAGATAGTTCGCATACAAAATAAGTATCTCACTCGTGAAAATATTCTGCATCATGAGCACATCACCCACCTCCGGAGTGTCATTGTCGGTGTCAAAACCGGCGGATCTCGGGTAGGGGGTCCCGAACTGTGCGTCTAGGCCGGATGGTAACAGGAGGCAAGGGACACGAAGTTTTACCCAGGTTCGGGCCATCTTGATGGAGGTAAAACCCTACGTCCTGCTTGATTGATATTGATGATATGGGTGTTACAAGAGTAGATCTACCACAAGATCAGAGAGGCTAAACCCTAGAAGCTGGCCTATGGTATGATTGTATGTTGTGATTGTTGTCCTACGGACTAAAACCCTTTGGTTTATATAGACATCGGAGAGGGTTAGGGTTACACAAGGTCGGTTACAAAGGAGGAGATATCCATATACATATTGCCTAGCTTGCCTTCCACGCCAAGTAGAGTCCCATCCGGACACGAGACGAAGTCTTCAATCTTGTATCTTCATAGTCTAACAGTACGACCAATGGAGATAGTCCGGCTATCCGGAGACCCCCTAATCCAGGACTCCTATAGTAGCCCATGAACTAGGCTTCAATGACGATGAGTCCGGCGCGCAGTTGTCTTGGGCATTGCAAGGCGGGTTCCTCCTCCGAATACATCACAGAAGAATTTGAATACGAGGATAGTGTCCGACCCTGCAAAATAAGTTCCACATTTCACCATAGAGAGAATAATGTTTTCGCAGATCTAATCCGCTAGCTTGTTTTGGCAACATGACATTACGTCATGGCCCGGTGATCATTCGAACCGTTTCTTTTAACTAGCCCCGCACATAACGCGAGGCAGTTTTTCGACACGTCTTGTCAAATGAGATATCATGTCCCCTTATTACGGGATTCTCATCAATACGGGCATGGGTAACCCAACCGCGCCATCAATTGCGGCGCTTGGGGGATAAGCGAGTTTTACCAGGCAAGTGGGTACTCTTAGTTTTGTCCGCCCATATAAAGGGATAAGGATTCACCTTTCTATCCACGCCTTCTTCCTCGTCTGCTCATCTGCTCCCGCACACTTGAGCTCTAGCGCCCAAGTCCTCACTTCCATCTCAACCTTCTCCAACCATGTCCGGAGCAGGAGGCAAGTGGATGGTCTCCTCCGTCATGGAGGGAGACGTCAAGAAACTGAGGAGAGCCGGATACCTGCCCGACGATATCGCGCACCGGCTCCTAGATGAGGGACAGCTCATCCCCACCCCCGAGCCCCATGAGAGGGTGGTATTCCTCACCCATTTCCTCCGCGGACTAGGATTCCCTCTCCATCCCTTCATCCGGGGGCTCATGTTTTATTACGGCCTGGATTTCCATGATCTGGCCCCGAACTTCATCCTCAACATCTCGGCGTTCATCATCGTGTGCGAGGCCTTCCTCCGCATCAAGCCCCACTTCGGCTTATGGCTGAAGACCTTCAATGTCAAGCCGAAGGTAGTGAGCGGCCGCCAGGCGGAGTGCGGAGGCGCCATGGTGGGCAAGATGCCCAACATCACATGGCTCGAGGGCACCTTCGTGGATACCATAAAGGGGTGGCAATCGGGGTGGTTCTATATCACCGAGCCGCGCGGCCCCGCATGGGTGGCGGCCCCCGAGTTCCGATCTGGCATCCCCATGCGGCTCACCTCCTGGAAAGAGAAGGGCCTGTCCTGGGGTAATTCAAAAGAGCTGACCGGACTCCAGTCATGTATTCAGAACATGGTGGACAAGAAGCTCAAGCTTGTCAAGATAGTCCAGGTTATGCTCGTCCGCCGGATACTCCCGTGCCAACAACGGGAGTTTACCTTGTGGGAGTTCAATCCGGCGCAGCATCGAACTCTGAACAGGCTCTTCAATACGACTCATGAAGATGCCTGGAGGGTGCTGTTCAAGAGCGTCGAGGTCCCTCCCCCCATTACTGAGGATCACGGATTCAGCGCGAAGCGCCATGCCAGTGCGGTAAGTTGTTTTACCTTTCACAGGATACTTATTTTTATATAGATTGACTCTATGCGGGATCTAAACTCCCGTAATTTTGACAGGACTGGCAGAAGATGGCCGGACAGATCGACTGTGCGGCTCCCTTGCCTGAAGGCCCCGCAGACGCTCTTCTGGCGAAGATGCTGACTCCGGCAACTTATAAGGTGCCGGAGAAGACCAAGAAGGCCAAGGGAGCTCGAAAGAGTTCCCGACGCCAGGCGTCGTTCGACTCACCGTCCGATGACTCTGGGGTGCACTCTTCCCCCGAAGACGAGGAAGCGGAAGAAGAGGCTCCCCCACCGACTGGGGGAGGCAAGAAAAGGAAGGCCACCCCAACTTGGGAGGCCGGAGGGTCCAAGAAGGGAAGGATTCTCCTTCCGGACAGCTCCACCGCCGCCGATGAAGGTGGAGACGAGTGGTTGCCCAGGGCGAAGCCCCAGGGGAGATCGTAAGTATTCGGATACCAAAGTAAGCCACAGGGTTCCTTTGTCGCATTGCTTTCCCTAATGCCGAACTCAATTGTGCAGGCCACCCCAGACCAATATCGAGGTATCTTCGGACGGCTCCCTGGGCTCGTCGGACATGGATAGCGATCCAGTCCCGACCGCCACCTCCCGTCATCCAGCCGACGACGCCGAGGTGCTGTCTCAAGAGGCACCAGATCGAGGGGGACAATCCTGGAGGCGCCTCGAGGCGACCTTCCAGACTCTAGGAGCCGAGGGGACGGGGTCCCCGAGAGCTCCGAGTTCGGCCCTCAGCCGAACACCGCGCTGGACCCTCCAACGGTCCCGAGCTCGAGCGGGTGGTCCCCTTCTAAGGGGGGCGAGACGCCTGTGCCGGTGACCTCTGTCCATCCAGAGGCGCCGGGCACTATGTTGGAAGCGCTTCGCAGCGCTTCCATCGAGGAGGAGCACCACACTATCATGAGTGCGGTGATCCAGAAGGTTCAGTCCGCCAAGAGCGGATTGACTGAAGCCTGTACTAGCCTTCTAACAGGCTTCGAGGTAAGTGTTTTAAAATGTAGTAGAAGTGTTACCGCATAGATAGTAGCCCCTGATGCTTTGTTCGGTGTTCACAAAGAAAAGCCGAACAGAGGATCAAATAATATCGCAGGAGTCTAATATAAGTATGTCAATATGCATACGGAGGCTTCGCTGCTGGCGTCCGCCGCACTAACTACGGAGGTCGCCGTACTGAAGGAGGCCCTCGAGGGGTCCCAGAAGGAGCTCGGCCTTGCTAAGAGGCAGCTCGAGGAGAACATGGGTAAGTAATACCCCATCTGTAGATGAGAAAAAGGACGCGATTGCTAAATGACAGGATCATTGTATATTTGCCAGGGGCCACGACCGAGGTGGCGACCCTAAAGCAAGCGATGTCCCAGGCCGAAGAAAAGGCGGCCCAGGAGCGCGCCGAGTGAGAGAGGCACGAGGCTCAGGTGGGCGAGGTGCAGCAAGAGCTCCAGGCTCTCGTGACAAAGCACGAGGCATTGGAGATTGACTTGAAGACGAGAGAGTCTGAGCTTGCCGCGACCTGTGAGAGCACGAAGAGTGCCAATGCCGAGGCCCAGAAGGCCCTTCAGGAGATCGACGCGATGAAGAAGATAGCGGCGGGTAAGGCTTTCTATATACAAAGCAAGCATGTAAAGGTGCATTACCGATTACTTACCCGAATCCGGAGCTCTTCAGGAGCATTCGCAGATTTGCCCCGCAGTGTGTCTGATGCCGCATTATTCTACCAGGCCGAGGACGGAAGCTCCACGGAGACGCTATTCTGGTCTCAGTATGCTGAGGCCGAACATCCGGTGCCAATGAGCGACCAGCTGAAGTAGATGGCTGAGCTACATAAGGCGGCCGATCAGGCCATGAAGGGCTTCATAGTCCGGTTGTGGCCTGGCGACGCCCTTCCGAACAGCTTCTTCAGCCTGGTGAGGCGGCTTGTGGATGCCTGCCCCCGGCTGGAGGTCATCAAGCGATCCGTCTGCATTGAAGGAGCACGCCGGGCTTTCGCCCGTGTCAAAACACAGTGGGTCAAGCTAAAGCCGTGAAGCAGATCAAGGAGGGGCCGCCGGAGGGCAAGGAGCACCGCCACCCCGAGATGTACTACAAGGGTGTTCTGTCGGGCGCCCGTCTTATCATGGATGAGTGTTCGCAAAATATAATATTTGAATGAGACTTGCTCGTTTTGTCCTGTATGTATGAAAACTTGTATCGTATTCGCTATGCAACGCTTGTGTGAATTTAAAATATTACCTTCTGTTTGGCTGTTTATCTAATCTAAGAGATGGCTAGTCCTCGGCTTCTTCCCCCATGCCACGAGTGTCGGGGTGTTCGGGATAAACCTGAGCACTCTTGTTCCCATGTTTGGGTCCTTCGAGGGAGGTGCTCGGCACAACGAACAAGGCAACTGGACTAATAATGCTTTATCACTCTCACTTAGCCATAGAATTCTATAATTTTAAATTTCGGCGAAGCCCCTGGTATTCGGAAGGCCGAATTCAGGGCACAATACATGCCTGTAAGCCGGACGGAGCCAGCCCCTCGCCCTAAGCGGCATAAGTCTTTAAGGACTCGAAAAACCTTGCCGAACAGCGACCAGTCTCTCGCCTTATCATGACAGTCAGTTTTAGCTTTCTCTACTGAGGTGCTCGGCCCGGCAGAACCGGGGCACAATCGCAGTAGTTCTCCTAGCGCTACCTTAGCCGATAGAGCGGAACGTAAGGTACCAAAACATAGGAGCCAGGCAAACCCAACATTTGACCAAAGACATGATTTGGAGCTGATGCATATAATGCTATAAGTTCGGGATGCCGCACTTGTGAAAGTGTTCGGACTTTTCACACCATATTGTGGGTACGTAAGCCCCTGGTGCATTGGCTGTACCAGAGTGTACGGTTGCTAGGCGTTATTAATGAACACATATATATGTATATATATATATAACAAAAATGCGATAATAGTCGTAATGTCATGTATTGTATATTGAAAAATTGCATTAAAGCAGAGTGATACAGATAGTGTAATAAGCAAAAGAGTAGGACTATGTCCCTTCAAAGGGCGAGCTGAGGAATTATATAAATCTGTAATCCACATGGGAATTCTGTAGTTGTCGACCTCCTTGGTTGCTGTATCATGTGTTCGGCAATAGAGCTGCCAGACAGTGTTTCCAGAGATTGATGTCCTGAAAGAAAAAGAAAAATAACCAAACGGGAAGCCCCTGGTGCGGTTTAGGCCGCGTTTTGTGGCGTGTCGTAGTTGTGCCTCCCCCTCCCCATCTGTGCCCATGGTATTTTTAATGCATAATTATGTACGTGCGGCACGAAAAACGCCATTGGGATGGGATTGGGGTGGCTGCCGTATTGCTACGCGAGCTCAGATCGTGCCAGGCGGTCTGTTTGCCGATTGCCCCGAGCGCGCTTGAAGGTGTCTGGACTTTGAAACGCCGAACTGATAGATTGCCTTGAGAGGCTGCTTTGCGCTTCTGTTGCGAGGGCCGCGGTGTGCTCCTCTGTTCGGAGAGAGCGCTCTGTGTTCCCATTGACTATAATAACTCTGCGAGGTCCTGGCATCTTGAGCTTGAGGTATGCATAATGTGGTACTGCATTGAATCTAGCAAATGTGGTTCATCCGAGCAGTGCGTGATAACCGCTGCGGAACGGGATTATATCAAAGATTAACTCTTCGCTTCGGAAGTTATCCGGGGATCCGAAGACCACTTCCAGTGTAATTGAGCCTGTGCAGTGGGCCGCTACGCTTGGAATGACGCCTTTAAAGGTCGTTTTTGTGGGTTTTATCCTTGAGGGGTCTATACCCATTTTGCGCACTGTGTCCTGATAAAGCAGGTTCAGGCTGCTGCCGCCGTCCATAAGGACTCGAGTGAGGTGAAATCTGTCGATGATTGGGTCTAGGACCAGTGCGGCGAATCCGCCGTGACGGATACTAGTGGGGTGGTCCCTGCGATCGAAGGTGATTGGACAGGAGGGCCAAGGGTTGAACTTTGGGGTGACTGGCTCCAACGCATATACGTCCCTGAGCGCACGCTTCCGCTCCCTCTTGGGGATGTGGGTTGCATATATTATGTTCACCGTCCGCACTTGCGGGGGAAACCTCTTCTGTCCTCCAGTGTGCGGCTGCCAGGGTTCTTCCTCGTCATCGCTATGTGGCCCCTTGTCCTTGTTTTCGGCAATTAACTTGCTGGCCTAGTTGAACAACCAACAATCCCTGTTGGTGTGATTGGCTGGCTTGTCTGGGATGCCGTGTATTTGACACGAGCGATCGAGTATACGGTCCAAGCTGGACGGACCCCGCGTACTTTGTTTCAATGGCTTTTTCCGCTGACCGGGTTTAGAGACTTTGAATCCGGCATTGACTGCCGTATCCTCAGTACTTTCGCCGTTAATGCGGCGCTTATTCTTGTTGCGATGTGACCTGCTATTGCCGTCCTTGGTATCTAAGGTACCATGGTTCTTTGATATGTTATTACTGCGAGCCAGCCAGCTGTCTTCTCCCGCACAAAAGCGGGTCATGAGCGTCGTGAGGGCTGCCATAGATTTCGGCTTTCCCTGACCAAGGTGCCGGGCTAGCCACTCGTCTCGGATGTTGTGCTTGAAAGCCGCTAAGGCCTCCGCATCCGGACAGTCGATGATTTGATTTTTCTTTGTAAGGAACAGAGTCCAGAATTGCCTGGCCGACTCTTCTGGCTGCTGAATTATGTGGCTCAAGTCATCGGCGTCTGGTGGTTGCACATAAGTGCCCTGAAAGTTGTCGAGGAATGCGGCTTCCAGATCTTCCCAACAGCTAATGGACTCCGCTGGCAAGCTATTAAGCCAATGTCGCGCTGGTCCTTTGAGTTTGAGTGGGAGGTACTTGATGGCATGTAAGTCATCACCACGGGCCATGTGGATGTGGAGGAGGAAGTCCTCAATCCATACCGCGGGGTCTGTAGTGCCGTCGTATGATTCAATGTTGACAGGTTTGAAACCTTCTGGGAATTGATGTTCCATTACTTCGTCTATGAAGCATAAGGGGTGTGTGGCGCCTCTGTATTGGGCTATATCATGACGCAGCTCGAATGGGTCCTGCCCGTTGTGTTCACCCCGGCCGGATTTGCTTTTACTGTATCCGGCGTGACGTTTATCATCTCGTAGAGTTGTGCGCCCTCGTGATCTGTAGATCGACCTTGAATGCTTTGCTTTGTCCTCCAATATGTCTCGCATGTCAGGCGTATCTCCCCATGCCTTTTTACTTGAATGGCGTTGGGGCGGAGGCTGAGCTTTTGGCTGGAATGCCTCTCTATCACGTCCACGAGGTGGCCGATCAGCCGTTTCATACGCTTCTTCCTCCAGTCAGGGAAGTAACCTGCGCCTTGGATAACTCTTGGAGGGACGCTCGAGTTTATATTGCTCGGCTGCGAGGACTTCAGTCCATTTGTCAGCTAGCAGATCTTGATCAGCTTGAAGCTGTTGCTGCTTTTTCTTTAGGCTATTTGCCGTGGGCATAAGCCTGCGCTTGAAGCGCTCTTGTTCGACGGGATCCTCTGGTACAGCAAATTCATCATCTCCGAGGCTTGCCTCGTCTTCGGAGGGGGGCATGTAATTGTCATCCTCCTCCTCTCCGCCGGCCGCTCCCTCAGGAGAGCTGGCTCCTTCATCCTCCTGCTCTAAATCTTGCTGGAGGGGGTTGTTGTTGTCTTTGGCGCTATCCGGAGTATTATTATCTCCTACGCCGGTATCACCACTTTTGCTTTGGAGGGACTTAGAGTGGCGCCGCTGACGTCGGCGCTTGGGTTGCTTCTTGGAGGGGTCATCCTCCGCTATCTCGTCGCCGTTGCCTTCATTGGGTGTATCCACCATGTATATGTCATACGACGAGGTGGCTTTCCAGTTCCCTATAGGTGCTGGTTCATGTTCGTCTCCTACATCGTCGTCCATACCATCGATTTCTTCAGAGTCGAAGTCAAGCATGTAGGTTAAATCATCGACAGTGGCTACAAAGTGGGTGGTGGGTGGGCGTCGAATTTCTTTGTCGTCCGCATCCCAATCCTGTTGGCCACAATCCGGCCAGGGCTCTCCTGACAAAGAGAGAGACCTTAGTGAATTCAAAATGTCGTCGAAGGGCGAGTGCTGAAAGATATCCGGAGCGATGAATTCCATGATCGGCGCCCAATCGGATTCGATTGGAAAGGGCGCGGATGGTTCGGGGTCCGGAAGAGAGTTCGGCACCTTGGAGTCACGGGCTGCGCAGAGGATTATGCTGGTGTTCGGCTCGATCACCGTTGAAACTGCAGCCCCTGAGGTGGTGTCTAGCCACCTGTCCTCGATTGGCGCAGTTGGCTCCGGGCAAAGGGTCGGAGCTGATGCGGGTGCTGCCTCTGGGGTACCGTCTGGTGGCAGAGCTAGGTCATACCCATCGCGACAGTGCGGCGTGCCCGGCTGTGGCTCGAATCCGTCCAAGATCACGTCCCCACGGGTATTGGCCGTGTAATTCAAACTTCCAAATCTGACCTGATGGCCAGGGGCGTAGCTTTCAATCTGCTCCAGATGGCCAAGCGAGTTAACCCGCAGTGCAAAGCCGCCAAATATGAAGATCTGTCCGGGGAGAAAAGTCTCACCCTGGACCGCATTGCTATCGATGATAGTAGGAGCCATCAAGCCTAACGGCGACGACACAGAGGAACTCTCAATGAAAGCACCAATGTCGGTGTCAAAAATGGCGGATCTCGGGTAGGGGGTCCCGAACTATGCGTCTAGGCCAGATGGTAACAGGAGGCAAGGGACACGAAGTTTTACCCAGGTTCGGGACCTCTTGATGGAGGTAAAACCCTACGTCCTGCTTCATTGATATTGATGATATGGGTGTTAAAAGAGTAGATCTAACATGAGATCAGAGAGGCTAAACCCTAGAAGCTATCCTATGGTATGATTGTATGTTGTGATTATTGTCCTACGGACTAAAACCCTTCGGTTTATATAGACACCGGAGATGGTTAGGGTTACACAAGGTCGGTTACAAAGGAGGAGATATCCATATACGTACTGCCTAGCTTGCCTTCCACGCCAAGTAGAGTCCCATCCGGACACGAGACGAAGTCTTCAATCTTGTATCTTCATAGTCTAATAGTCCGGCCAATGGAGATAGTCCGGCTATCCGGAGACCCCCTAATCCAGGACTCCCATAGTCATCCTCAAGGACAGAATCGCTTCATCACCACCATCATCTTCTTCACCACCAAAAGAGAATTGAGTATCAGGTATGGGCACTCCCCTTGGCTTCTGCTAAGCTTGGGGGAGGTGCCCCAGTATCCTATCATCCCACTATCTTTTTTGCTTTTACTTATTTTAGTTCGATCTTTTGCTCTAGATGAATAAAAGTTTAGTTCGATCCTTCCTTCTTTGAGGGTTTGCTTAGTGATCTATCCTTGTAATCATTTACAAGTTATATAATAAAGTTTAGTGTGCGTTTTTTTCTTTCTGCACTCTCATGTTGCAAATAAGGAAAAGAAATGATAAAGGAAAAAGAGAAATGAAATAAATCAATACGATCATATACTAATCCTATGGTAGGTGATGGCACCACATAAGGAAAATTTTAAGTAGAAAATTGTATTAGAGATTGACAAACATAGCATTAGTCAATAATGCAATGTGATGCCCCAAGACCAACGCTCCAGATGCCTTCCATGGATTCCGAGATTCGTTGTGTGATTTGTTTGGTTCGTTGCATTCATATTTGCATCATGTGCATTGTATCATGTCATCATGCACCCTTTTTTTAACTCAAATAAATAAATCATGTGGATCTTCGATCCATTTAAATCGAGGGAATTCACATGGTGAGTTCTCTTTACAACATAACCTCCCAATATTTAGCGAGCTATATTAAATACTCCATTGTTTTGGAATTAACCATAACACACTTGCAAATGAATCCCATGCCTTTCTATATAATTCCTTGCCTCAAACTTTGCCAAATATTCTTATCTCTTTTATCAAGGCTCTTCCTAAATGTTCAACATTTTTGGACACTTCGAAATCCTACTCCTTGTTCAAACCATTTTAATTAAATTCAAATGCTTTTGAATTTAAACCTAGCAATCTTGCCCACTCCAATTTTCTTGGAACAAGCACATTTTTGTGGGTCCGGGAAAATTATCCGTATGTCCAACTTCTTTCCTAACTCCTCCTTCCTTCTCCTTTTCTCCTTTGTTATTTTCTGTTTTTAGAAAATAAGAATAAGAGGGAGAGAGAAGAAAGCCCAGCTGGGCCTCCCAATTCTGGCGTCGGCCCATCTGCTTCATGGCCCAAGGCCTAGCCGCAACCCTGTCCTAACCCTAGCCCGCTCAACCTCCCTCTTCCTCGATCCCCACTTCTATAGCTGGCCAAACGGGCCGGCCCGGCACGGCACGGCCCATCCGAATCGTGCCTGGCACGGCCCGGCCCGCCGTGGCACGATTATTATATGGGTTGTGCCGTGCCAGCCCGCGTCCTGCAGCCTGCTGCCCAGGCACAGCCTATATGCTAATCGGGCCGGCCCACAGGCACGCTAGGCCTTCTAATCTGCCACCTATTTTACGCACTGGGCGTTTTTTAGCCTTTTTTACCTGTTGGGCCACATTAGGATACATAAAAAATTAAAAAAGATAATTGGGTCGTGCCATGCCGGCCCGCGTGCTCAGCCTTTAGGCCCAGGCATGGCCCATGGGGTGCCGCATAACGGTCCTGGCCCGTTTAGCACGTGACGTGCCATGCCTGACCCATGCCTTGCCGGCCGTGCTACCAGGCCGGCCCAGCTATCCCGGCCCGTTTGGCCACCTATACCCACTTCTTCCCTCACGCCGCCACATGCAACACACACATCGCCAGGGAGAGGAACTCCTCACACACTTGCCCCGTCCCCGACTGCCTCTCCCCCTACTCCTCCATGCTGTGCCGATTGGTGACCAAGACCAATAGGTACCGCACTGCGCCCACGTCCCAATTCCCTCCTCCCCGTGCTCCTCGTCCGACCCCGCTGTCCAACCGCACCGCGTCCTCAACCGCCCCACCTCCACGCCGCCATCCTCCATGGCCGCTGCCTACCGAGCTCAAAGCTTTGCTGCTGCACCTCGTCGCCAGAGTCCTGCTCCTCTACCTCCCCTGCTCTGCTGAGTGCCATCGCCCGCTACAACCGTCGTCTCGATCAAGCGGGATCGAGCATGACGACAAGGACTAGCGCCTCCCCTGTGTTAACTCCGTCTGGCGACCCCCGCACCTCGTCGCCATGGATCCGCGCCAAGCTCTGCCCTCCCCATGCTCCTGCCATCTCACGGGACCAAGAGACACCGTTGCTCTGCTCCCTGCCAAGCTCCAAGGCCGTCCCTATAGGACATACCTACGCCAAGTTCGTGCACCCACCATGTATTTCCTGCCTCCCAGTACCACGACTACAGCCGGTGTGCATTTTTGACAAATCCGACTATGGAAAACGACTACACGATGAGACGCCAAGTACCATTACGCCCGGAGACCTCGGATCCGTCAAGTCCCATGACGAACGTGTACAACTGCTCACACACGAAGACCTTGGATGCACCAATTTCCATGACGAGATGTACCACTACCATCGTCGGAGACCTATTTTGTCAAGTTCAACTACACGACTATGACCTCGGATTTGAACTGCAAGCGGCAAGTACCCCACCGGCAAGATTACACAGACGCTCGAACGACGACAGACCAAAATGCCAAGTTCCTCTCCGAACGTGTACAACTATCGACGAGTACCTCTACTGAAACGTGCACCACTACTTCCACTATCGTCACGAGGACGACTACTTCCCACGATGACCTATGTACATCCACACCTCATCGAATCCGCCCGCCTCGAAATGCACACTTCGAAGGTATAACCACCGAGATGACCCATGGATGAATGCTTTGTTGTATGAGATGCTCGCGTTTGCACCGTGCCCAACTTGTGTCCTTGCACGTTCCCCGATTCCATGCCACCAACATGTGGGACACTCGGTTGGCGGGATCACCCCACCTTCTTTTGCATGTTCCGTAGGTTCACACTTCTTTTCGACTGGTATCTCCATGAGCTACCGGAACCGGTATGTTGTTGTGGCATCATTTTTGGATTCGTTGTCATGGCACCCTTTCTTTCCACCACGGTGACAAATGCTTCAAAACATGCTCATGTCAACATTTTCATAAAAAAATCATAAAACTTGCATATGTCATCCGCATCATGATAACAACATTTAAAAAAATTATAATTGTTGTTTCCTTTAAATTGCAAAATATGCATATGGGGATTTTCCGGAATTGTTGTTTGGTGTTTTCGGCCTCTTTTACACTTGCCTAAATAGTTAGTTTGCTTATGCTTCACCTCTTGCCATGTTAACCAACATTTAATATTGTTGAGTAGATTAAATGAGAGTGAACTAAATAATTGAATGTGGTGTTTCTTCAATATGCAACTCATTGCATATTGAGCTCCACTTAATTTGTAGTGTTGTTTGTTGCACTTTGCCATGCCATGCTCATTAAATCGGACATGCATCATACTTGATTGTGCATCATGCAATGTTTATGTGATGTTTTTTACCATGTTGTTTGCTTCTTTCTGTTGTTGCTTTTTCTTGATAGTTCCGGTAATGTTGCAGTTGTGAGGATTCGATCGACTATGTTGGTTCATCTACTTCATGGATCCAACCTTCTTCCTAGCAGGATTTCAGGCAAGATGACCGTCACCTTGGATATCACTACTATCTTTGCCATGCTAGTTGTCTCGATGCTATCTCTATGTCGCACTACCTACCACTTGTTTATTAAGCCTCCCAAATTGCCCTGTCAGCCACTAACCTTTTCCACCACCCTAGCAAACCGTTGTTTGGCTATGTTACTGCTTTGCTCAGCCCCTCTTATAGCATTGCTAGTTGCAGGTTGTTCCATGTTGGGATATGGATATCATGGATATCATGGGATATCATAATATCTCTTATTTAATTAATGCATCTATATACTTGGTAAATGGTGGAAGGATCGGCCTTATGCCTGGTGTTTTGTTCCACTCTTGCCTCCCTAGTTTCCGTCATACCGGTGTTATGTTCCTTGATTTTGCGTTCCTAACACAGTGAGGGATATGGGGCCATCTTGACAGTTCGCTTTGAATAAAACTCTTCCAGCAAGCCCCAACATTGGTTTTAACATTTGCCATAATAATACTTGAACTAAATAATTAATTGGCATAGGCCCTCATGAACTCGAGGATTTTCTACATAGCAGGGGGGCAGTGCTGATGGTGTTGGTCCCAAACGGGTAGACTGCGGGGCCACCTCGGGGAAACTCGAGGGCTTGTTTTACTAGTAGGATGTCCCATACGGACATGGCCTGAGACGAGATACACGCTGCTACTATCAGGGTGTCGGCATGCCGGGAGGTCTTGCTGGATTAGTTTTACCATTGTCGAAATGTCTTGTGCACCAGGATTCCGAGTCTAATCGGAGGGTCCTGATACATCTCCAACGTATCTATAATTTTTTACTGTTCCATGCTATTATATTATCTGTTTTGGATGTTTAATGGGATTTAATTTACATTTTTATATTATTTTTGGGACTAACCTACTAACCAAAGGCCTAGGGCAAATTGCTGTTTTTTTGCCTATTTCAGTGTTTCGCAGAAAAGGAATATCAAAGGGAATCCAAACGGAATCCAAACGGAATAAAACCTTCGGGAGAGTTATTTTTGGAAGAAAAAAAACGTGATTCGGGAGACTTGCAGTGGTCGTCAAGAAAGAAGCGAGGAGGCCACGAGGCAGGGGGTGCGCCTAGGGGGCCAGGTGCGCCCCCCACCCTCGTGGGCCCCTCGCACCTCCACCGACGTACTTCTTCCTCCTATATATACCCACATATCCTGAAAACATCCAAGAGCACCACGAAACCCTATTTCCACCATCGCAACCTTCTGTACCAATGAGATCCCATCTTGGGGCCTTTTCCGGCGCTCCGCCGGAGGGGGGATCAATCACGGAGGGCTTCTACATCAACACCATAGCCTCTCCGATGATGTGTGAGTAGTTTACCATAGACCTTCGGGTCCATAGTTATTAGCTAGATGGCTTCTTCTCTCTCTTTGGATCTCAATACAAAGTTCTCCTCGATTCTCTTAGAGATCTATTCGATGTAATTCTTTTTGCGTTGTGTTTGTCAAGATCCGATGAATTGTGGGTTTATGGTCAAGATTATCTATGAACAATATTTGATTCTTCTCTGAAATCTTTTATGCATGATTTAAATATCTTTGCAAGTCTCTTCGAATTATCAGTTTGGTTTGGCCTACTAGATTGATTGTTCTTGCAATGGGAGAAGTGCTTAGCTTTGGGTTCAATCTTGCGGTGTCATTTCCCAGTGATAGCAGGGGCAGCAAGGCAAGTATTGTATTGTTGCCATCGACGATAAAAAGATGGGGTTTAATCATATTGCTTGAGTTTATCCCTCTACATCATGTCATCTTGCCTAATGTGTTACTCTGTTCTTATGAACTTAATACTCTAGATGCATGCTGGATAGCGGTCGATGTGTGGAGTAATAGTAGTAGATGTAGAATTGTTTTGGTCTACTTGTCGCGGACGTGATGACTATATACATGATCATGCCTAGATATTCTCATAACTATTCACCTTTCTATCAATTGCTCGACAGTAATTTGTTCACCCATCGTAGAAATTGCTATCTTGAGAGAAGCCACTAGTGAAACCTATGGCCCCCGGGTCTATATTCCAGCATATTATTTTCCTATCAATTTGTTATTTCTATTTTGCAATATTTATTTTCCATTCTATACAACAAAAATACCAAAAATATTTATCTTATTATCTCTATCAGATCTCACTCTCGTAAATGACAGTGAAGGGATTGACAACCCCTTTATCGTGTTGGTTGTGAGGTTCTTGTTTGTTTGTGCAGGTACTAGGTGACTTGTGTACTATCTCCTACCGTATTGATACCTTGGTTCTCAGAACCGAGGGAAATACTTATGCTACTGTGCTGCATCACCCTTTCCTCTTCAAGAAAAAACCAACACAAGCTCAAGAGGTAGCAGGTCCCGTGATGGAGGGTTGTCTCCGCGGATCGTGAGCTTGTCATGGGCTAAGTTGGGACACCCTTGCAGGGTTTAAACTTTCCAGAGTCGTGCCCGCGGTTATGTGGCAGATGGGAATTTGTTAATATCCGGTTGTAGTGAACTTGAAGTAAACTGAGTTAAAATACACCAACCGCGTGCGTAACCATGTCCGTCTCTTTTCCAGTGAGTTCAAGAAGAGAACGCGGTGGGGATATGTTTGAACGTAAGTAGTTCAGGATCACTTCTTGATGATTACTAGTTGCGACCGTTTGTGTATTTTCTCATCTTATTCTTGTACTTGTAAGTTAGCCACCATACATTGCTTAGCCGCTTGCTGCAACCTCACCACTTATCCTTTCCATACCCATTAAGCTTTGCTAGTCTTGATACCCATTGTAATGGGATTGTTGAGTCCTTGTGGGTCACAGATTACTACAACAATAGTTGTAGGTATAGGTAATGCGATGGTCTGATTCGAGTGCGATGCTTGCTTGTTTTGGAGTTCTTCTTCTTCTTCTTCGATCAAGGGATAGGTTCCGGGTCGAGGATCCTGGGATCAACAGGGTGGATGTCGTTCTTATTTTTTGTTTGATTTCATCCGTAGCCGGATCATGCTCTTCTGCATGATGGTTGCCATGTATTGATGTATTGTTGTATGAATGATATAACTTGTGGCGAGTGTAAGTCTTTATCTTGTATTCTCATCTATTCATTACATGGTATGTTGTAATGATATCCACCTTGCTAAGCGCTCGGAATGCGGTTGTGCCCCAATCATGAATTAGTCACATGATCGGGATAGGATCGCATCTTGGGCGTGACAAGTCGGTATCAGAGCCTTACCGACCTTAGGAGCCCCCTTGATTGAATGAACCACTGCCGTTGTTGAGGCTAGAAGCAAAAACTATTTTGAGTCTTAGTTATATCGGAGAGTAGGAATTCTTTTTACTCCTTATCCCCTTCGTCGTTCTGGTGAGGACTCCTAATGTAGATGTTTTGACTTCACTCTCCTCTTTTTCACTCAAATTTTTTTAGGATCACGCGGGTATTGTTGGATCGTTGCGATATCATTTTGACGGGAATTCTGTCTTGGTGCCTCCTGACATTTAGGGGTTGTGGCAGTGTACCAGGGAGTTGAGATCCAAGGCATTTTTGTCACAGTGCTTATCATTTTAGTTCCGGAATACCAGAGTTCGTCGACATTGAAAACGCTTCTATACTCTTTGTGGTGAGAGTAGTTTGACGACACCCAGTACTAGGGAGAGCGATCAGATGTATTGCCACATCTAGTATATCGGATGTTTTCGAAGGTCTGAGGTACACAATTTCCGAAGGTTTCTTGGTTATGTGTTGAAGGATGGATATAGTTGGAGCGTAGGGCTTGTTAGTTGTGTGATATATTTGTGCCTCCTTGTATCCCCAACACCAGATTGCATAACTAGAAAGTTTCGGGAGTTCATAGGTGGAAATTCAAGTAGTTACCTAGGATACCTTTTTGACAGATGCATGATATGACATTGGGGTTTGTCGTTTAGTGGTCCGCCTATCCAAGGTTGGTTTTGCAGTGGTCTAATTGTGTCCTAAAGATTCCTTGGCTATGTTGACTCAGTGACGCTTCGTATGTCATGTGCACTGCCTTCTACATGATGGTGATGTACGATCGAGCCCGTGCAAGCCCCACCATGAAAATTTCGGATGAAATCACTATCATATATTTGTTTCTGGCTTATTCTGCAAGCCAATCCTTTGTTTTGTTTTGAGTTGTGGTATTCGAGTTGCTTCATTGTCAACTGTTGATTCCATACCTTTCCTAAGCGGTGTTCTCATACTTCCATGTGAATACTAATCCTTCTTGATCATCAAGATTATCTTATCAATTTTTTTCCAACCGATGTGCTTCTCTTCAAGTTAGTCATATCCTTTCAATATTTGCTAGATCAATTCTCAGTTCTTCGCAATGGTGTTTATTTCATCCGTCCCAAGTTGCCTTTATTTTTCCCACCCTCCCACCCTTCTCCTTCTAGAAGTCAGAAATCTCAAATCTAGTATCCATTTTATTGACGTGAAGTCTCTTCATTCTTCTTCTTCAATATTCTTAACCGGTGATCTCTCATGAAGATGCGCAACAGTTTAAGTTTATCATTCTTCGTTCTTCCCCGGTGGACTAAATTCAAGCTTCGGTGTTGATTATATCTCTTCTTTTCATTTCACATGTTTTTCCAATGTTGGAATGTCTTATCCAAGGCGCTCTTCATCAATCACCTCTCTATATTCATATCCGGAGTGCTGAAGATATCTCAAATGATTCGTGTTTCCATTCCTAATCCGTTCAAGCTATTTCGAGGTTGTTACTTTATTCAAGCCATTTAATTAAACTGGTGCAATCTCTCTTTAAAATCATTTCAACGGTGTTTCTTTTGAGTGGGGCCTAACCCATAGGCCTTTTTCCAGGATCCTACCTGACTCTTCTAATTTTTCCGGAGCTATTCTCAAATTATATTAAAGTTTGACGTAAGAATGAATAATCATCAGTCATGTCTTTCTCCGAGATCTTTCAAATTCTTTTCATTGTTGATTCAACCTTTCTATTCTTCATTTTCGGAGTGTCTCAACAATTTCAGTGGCGGTTCTCGTCGTCATTCTCAGCTTTTGAAGACCGAGGAAGAGCTTTTCTCTAAATCTTGCTCCATTCTCTTAGAGATTCATGATTCTAGCTTTATACCATCCTCTCATAATTGTTTTCGATTGTGAGAATTCTCTTCACCCATCCGGAGAAATTCAGGAGTCTTTTCAGTTTGATTCTCTGGAGCCCATCATCTCATAATTATTCATTCTCAGCTTTCAGCTCTCATTCTCCAAATCTTACCGGTGCATTGCTCAAGTATTCTCTAGTCAGCTCGTGATCTCTTCATTCTCTTGTATCTAAATTCTCCCAAGTATCATCGTTCATTTTCTAATTCTTCCCAGTGACTCGTTCTATTTTCTTCATTCAGTTTCAATTCTTACGGTGGTTCGTTCAAGATTCATTTTCCGTGTTATCATACTAAATCATTCGTTTCTTTCCAAAATCCTACCAGTGGTCCACTAAGTTTGCGCGATATCTCTCTTAATCCTTTCAACAAGAATAGGTTGCATGCCAAATCCCATTGTCATAAATTAAATTTGATGAGGATAAGCATAACGTAATTCTTATTCTACTTCACCATGGTGAAGTAATTCCTTCCTTCATAGATTGTTCATGATGAGTAATATCTCGGTTCTAAGTTGTTCATTTTTCTTTTCCAGAGATCCAAGTTTTCTCGCTTGTCTTGTCGGGAAGCTCCATCTAAACCATCGCCAGGCTTTAATCTTATTATTTTCATCCTTCAATTCTATCTCATCATTCTTTTCTTACCAGAGTCCTTCATGGTGGTTAGTTAAGGATTTAATTCATTCTTCAAGTGTTCGTCAAGATTCTTGTTGGAAGAGCTCAAGAATTCTTCATCGTGCATTCTGAAATGTAATTCTTTCTACATTATCTTTTGAGGTGGTGTTATGTCATTTTTGACAATTTCCTTGATGTTTCATGATTCACAAGTTGTCAGGAATGAGATATGTAAAACCATCATTTTCTTCCTTGGAGTTATCTTGGTAAAGATTTCACCTAAAGCTTTTCCTGAAGGGTTGTTGCTATTTGTGGTGATTATGCATGACCCAAGCTTGCTCTTTATCCTCTTGGTGGAAGAAGTTTTCATCTCTTTATTGACCTCAATCCGACCAATTGCCGTTAGTGAACGGTCGTCACCTCATAATTTTGTGATGTTATCCATAAGCCCACAACAAGCTTATTCCTTTCATTGTTGATGTTCCAACAACTCCGTTCAATACTTATTTTTAAACATGCTATCTCAAATTCATTTGTGGTAGAAGATGTCATTTTCTTCTCAATTCTTTTCTTTCCGACGATCCAACTTCTATTATTTCCTTCCAGACGCATCGTGATGTTGCTCTCTTCACCCATCACCTCGTTTTGTCAAGATCATGTTATTTTCTTGCTTATCCATTTAAATAGTGTGTTGTGTTCTATATTTAAGTTCTTTTCAACTTACCAAGTTTACCTTCTCTTTCTACCGAAGTACAAATTCTATCATTCTTGTTTGTTGGCTATCTCATTACACCGGTGTGGTCCTGTTCTTTTGGTTCATGAAACTCTTATTTCATGTCTTTGAACCTACAAGGTTCTCGTAATGTTACTTGTTCCTCTCTTCTTACGGAGTGTTTTCAACTTCATTCATCTCCGGTGTACTCTTTCCTGGAAATTGCTTAACCTCTCAAGGTTCTTTGGTTTCACTCTTTTGTCAATAAGCAACTTTGTTTTACCCCTTCCTCTTCAGTTTCTCCCTGGTGCCATCCTTAGATCTCGGGTCGAGATCTCTTGTAAGTGGAGGAGAGTTGTGATGCCCCAAGACCGGCACTCCAGATGCCTTCCATGGATTCTGAGATTCGTCGTGTGATTTGTTTGGTTCGTTGCATTCATCTTTGCATCATGTGCATTGCATCATGTCATCATGCGCCCTTTTTTTAAAACTCAAATAAATAAATCGTGTGGATATTCGATACATTTAAATCGAGGGAATTCACATGGTGAGTTCTCTTTATAACATATCCTCCCTATATTTAGGGAGCTATATTAAATACTCCATTGTTTTGGAATTAACCATAACACACTTGCAAATGAATCCCATGCCATTCTATCTAATTCCTTGCCTCAAACCTTGCCAACAATTCTTATCTCTTTAATCGAAGCTCTTCCTAAATGTTCAACATTTTTGGACACTTCGAAATCCTACTCCTTGTTCAAACTAAATTCAAATGCTTTTGATTTTAAACCTTGCAATCTTGCCCACTCCAATTTTCTTGGAAAGGGCACATTTTTGTGGGTCCGGGAAAATTATCCATATGTCCAACTTCTTCCCCTAACACCTCCTTCCTTCTCCTTTTCTTCGTTGTTATATTCTGTTTTTAGAAAATAAGAATATGAGGGAGAGAGAAGAAAACCTAGTTGGGCCTCCCAATTCCTGCGCCGGCCCATCTGCTTCATGGCCCAAGCCCAGCCGCACCCCTGTCCTAACCCTAGCCCACTCAACCTCCCTATGCCTCGATCCCCACTTCTTCGGTCGCGCCACCACACACAACACACACACGGTGTCGACAGGTGACCAAGATGAATAGGAACCGCGCTGCGCTCTTGTCCCAATTCCGTCCTCCCTGTGATCCTTGTCCGACCCCGCCATCCAACCGCGTCGCACCCTCGAGCACCCAGCCTCCACGCCTCCGTCCTCCATGGCCGCTGCCGGCCGAGCCCGAAGCTCTACCGCTGCACCTCGTCACTGGAGTCCCGCTCCTCTACCTCCCCTGCTCCGCTGAGCTCCATCACCCGCTGCGGCTGTCGTCTCGATCCAGCGGGACCGAGCATGACGAGAAGTACCAGCGCCTCCCCTGCGTTAACTCCCTCCGGTGACCCCCACGCCTCGTTGCCATGGATCCACGCCAAGCTCCGCCCTCCCCACGCTCCTGCCGTCTCGCCAGACCAAGAGAACCGCTGTTCTGCTCCCTGCCAAGCTCCAAGGCCGCCCATGTAGAACATACCTATGCCAAGTTTGTGTACCCTCCGTGTATTTCCTTCTGCCCAGTACCATGACTACAGCCGGTGTGCATTTTTGTCAAGTCCGACTACGGCAAACGACTACACGATGAGACGCCAAATACCGTTACGCCCGGAGACCTCGGATCCGTCAAGTCCCACCACGAACGTGTACAACTGCTCATGCCCAAAGACCTTGGATGCCCCAAGTTCTACTATGAGATGTACCACTACCATCATCGGAGACCCGTTTCGTCAAGTTCAACTACACGACTATGATCTCGTATTTGGACCGCAAGCGGCAAGTACCCCACCGGCAAGATTACGCAGACGCTCGAACAACGACAGACCAAAACGCCAAGTTCCTCTCCGAACGTGTACGACTATCGGTGAGTACCTCTATCGGAACATGTACCACTACTTCCACTATCGTTGCGAGGATGACTACTTCCCACGACGACCCATGTACATCTACGCCGCATTGAACCCGTCCGCCTCAAAATGCACACTTCGAAGGGTATAACCACCGAGACGACCCGTGGACGAATGCTTTGTTATATGAGATGCTCGCGTTTGCATCGTGCCCAACTTGTGTCCTTGCACGTTCCCCGATTCCATGCCACCGACACGTGGGACACCCGGTTGCTGGGATCACCCCACCTTCTTTTGCATGTTCCATAGGTTCACACTTCTTTTCCACTGGTATCTCCATGAGCTACCGGAACCGATATGTTGCCGTGGCATCATTTTCGGGTTCGTTGTCGTGGCGCCCTTTCTTTCCACCACGGTGACAAATGCTTCAAAACATGCTCATGTCAACATTTTCATAAAAATTGCATAAAACTTGTATATGTCATCCGCATCATGATAACAACATTTAAAAAAATTATAATTGTTGTTTCCTTTAAATTGCAAAATATGCATATGGGGATTTTCCAGAATTGTTGTTTGGTGTTTTCGGCCTCTTTTAAACTTGCCTAAATAGTTAGTTTGCTTATGCTTCACCTCTTGCCATGTTAACCAACATTTAATATTGTTGAGTAGATTAAACAAGTTAACTAAATAATTGAATGTGGTGTTTCGTCAATAACCAAATCGTTGCATATTGAGCTCCACTTAATTTGTAGTGTTGTTTGTTGCACTTTGCCATGCCATGGTCATTAAATCGGACATCCATCATACTTGATTGTGCATCATGCCATGTTTATGTGATGGTTGTTTACCATTTTGTTTGCTTCTTTCTGGTGTTTCTTCTTCTTGATAGTTCCGGCAACATTGCGGTTGTGAGGATTCGATCAACTTTGTTGGTTCATCTACTTCATGGATCCGGTCTTCTTCCTAGCAGGATTTCAGGTAAGATGATCGTCACCTTGGATCTCACTACTATCTTTTCCGTGCTAGTTGTATTGATGCTATCGCTATGTTGTGCTACCTACCACTTGTTTATTAAGCCTCCCAAATTGCCATGTCAGCCACTAACCTTTTCCACCACCCTAGAAATGGTTGTTTCGCTATGTTACCGCTTTGCTCAGCCCCTCTTATAGCATTGCTAGTTGCAGGTGCAGTTGCAGGTTGTTCCTTGTTGGGACATGGATATCACAATATCTCTTATTTAATTAATGCATCTACATACTTGGTAAAGGGTGGAAGGCTCGGCCTTATTCCTGGTGTTTTGTTCCACTCTTGCCGCCCTAGTTTCCGGCATACCGGTGTTATGTTCCTTGATTTTGCGTCCCTAACACAGTGAGAGGCATGGGGCCCTCTTGACAGTTCGCTTTGAATAAAACTCTTCTAGCAAGGCCCAACATTGGTTTTAACATTTGCCATAATAATACTTGAACTAAATAATTAGTTGGCATAGGGCGTCACGAAACCGAGGATTTTCTACATAGCAGGGGGCCGTGCTGATGGTGTTGGTCCCAAACGGGTAGACTGCAGGGTCACCTCGGGGAAACTCGAGGGCTACTATCAGGGCGTCGGCACGCCGGGGGGTCTTGCTGGATTAGTTTTACCATTGTTGAAATGTCTTGTGCACCGGGATTCCGAGTCTGATCGAAGGGTCCTGCAATGGAGGATTGTCTCCGCGGATCGTGAGCTTGTCATGGGCTAAGTTGGGACACCCCTGCAGGGTTTAAACTTTCGAGAGCAGTGCCCACGGTTATGTGGCAGATGGGAATTTGTTAATATCCGGTTGTAGTGAACTTGAAGTAAACTCAGTTAAAATGCACCAACCGCGTGCGTAACCGTGACCGTCTCTTTTCGAGTGAGTTTGAGAGGACAACACGGTGGGGTTATGTTTGAACATAAGTAGTTCAGGATCACTTCTTGATCATTACTAGTTTGCGACCGTTTGCGTATTTTCTCATCTTATTCTTGTACTCATAAGTTAGCCACCATACATTGCTTAGCCGCTTGCTGCAACCTCACCACTTATCCTTTCCATACCCATTAAGCTTTGCTAGTCTTGATAACCATGGTAATGGGATTCCTGAGTCCTCATGGCTCATACATTACTATAACAACAGTTGCAGGTACAGGTACTGCGATAGTCTGACATGAGTGTGATGCTTGCTTGAATTGGAGTTCTTGTGCTTCTTCTTCTTCAATGAAGGGATAGGTTTCGGGTCAGGGATCCTGGGATCAGCAGGGTGGATGTCGTTCTTATTTTTCGTTTGATTTCATCCATAGTTGGATCCTGCTCATCTGTATGTTGGTTGCCATGTATTGATGTATTGTTGTATGAATGTTGTAACTTGTGGTGAGTGTAAGCCTTTATCTTGTATTCTCATCTATTCAGTACATGGTATGTGTAATGATATCCACCTTGCTAAGCACTCGAAATGCGGTTGTGCCCCAATCATGAATTCATCACGTGATTGGGATAGGATCGCATCTTGGGAGTGACACGCAACTCATGAAAGAATTAATAAGGGAAGAGAAGATTCACATATAAATATACTATCATAGAAATCTTTTGTGATTGTGAGCCCTCATCAAAATATTATATGACAAAATTGTTGACGTTGGACAAGGAAGACAACTTAATGATTTATGTTTGTTCATATTCTCATAGAAGTCATATTGTCATAGATCCTTTAATACGTGGTGCTTGCCCCTATCTTTGCTAGCCGAAAATTTCGCACTAGGTAGAGATACTACTTGTGCATCTAAAAACCCTTAAACCCAAATCTTATTTTCAAGTGTCCATCATACCTACCTAGGGATTGAGCAAGATCCCTCATGTAAGTTGTCATCGGTGCAAAAAGGAAATAAAAATTGCTTATAAAAGTGTGAGATCATTTAGTGTAAGAGAAAATTGAGCGTTGCACGAAATTGTGATGGCGAAGAATAAAAGTGACAGACTGCATAATAAAGGTCGATATCACAAGGGGTAATGTAATGTGATGTCCTTTTGCACTAAGGGATTGAGCATACAAACAAATAAGCGCATGGAAACCTCTGATTCCCTCTGCGAAGGGCCTATCTTTTACTTGTATGTATTTACTTTTATGCAAGAGTTAAAGGTTTTCTGTCTATTCCTTTTATTTTTCTCCTTTAGGCAAGCATCATGTGGTGAGGAAAGATCTAGGCACATATGTCCAGTTGAATATGGGTGGCATGAGTTATTATTGTTGACATCACCCTTGAGGTGAGTATGTTGGGAGGCGAAACCATAAGCCCCTATCTTTCTATGTGTCAGGTTGAAACATTTTGTTCATGTATACGCGGTGAGTGTTAGCAATCATAGAAGACTATATGATGGTTGAGTATGTGGACTTGCCTAAAGGCTCTGACACGTGACCCTTCCTGAAAAGATGATGAATTGTAGTTGCAAAGTTGACTGAGAACATAGTTTGTTGGTTTCTAATAGAGTTTTTGCTTTACACTTCTTTTGTGTGATGAACTATTACTTATTCATGAGAAGTATATGTTAAAAGTTGACAAAAGTCCTATGTTTAATTTTGTTGCTGTTATAATAATCAACATGATGCTTCTATGTCTGTATTTTGTTTTTATCGACACCTCTCTCTCAAATCATGTGGACATGTTTTTCAATTTCGGTTTTTGCTTGAGGACAGGCGACGTCTAAGCTTGGGGGAGTTGATACGTCCATTTTGCATCATGTTTTCTTACTGTTATTTAAAATGTTTTTATCCATAGTAATGCTTTCTGGAGTAATTCTAATGCCTTTTCTCTCATAATTTTCAAGGTACACACCAAGAGGGAGAATTCTGGCGGCTGGAAACCTGGACCTGAAAAAGCTACGTCAGGCCACCTATTCTGCACAACTCCAAACAAGCTAAAACTTCACAGAGATTTTTTGTGGATTACTTTAGAATTATTGGAGCAAATAACTACCAAAGGGGGCCCACCAGGTGGGTTGTGCCCACCTCCGGTGTCCATCTTTTGGTATATAAGTCATTTTAACCTAGAAAAAAAATAAGGAGATGACTTTTAGGATGAAGCGCCGCCGCCTCGAGGCGGAACTTGGGCAGGAGCACTTTTGCCCTCTGGTGGAGCGATTCCACCGGGGGAACTTCCCTCCCAGAGGGGGAATTCATCGTCATCATCATCACCAAAAACTCTCCCATCTTGGGGAGGGCAATCTCCATCAACATCTTCAACGGAACCATCTCTTCTCAAACCCTAGTTCATCCCTTGTGTTCAATCTTGTTACCGGAACTATAGATTGGTACTTGTGGGTGACTAGTAGTGTTGATTACATCTTGTAGTTGATTACTATATGGTTTATTTGGTGGAAGATTATATGTTCAGATCCTATATGCTATCTAATACCCCTCTGATCATGAGCATGTTTATTATTTGTGAGTAGTTACCTTTGTTCTCGAGGTCACGGGAGAAATCATGTTGCATGTAATCATGTGAATTTGATATGTGTTCGATATTTTGATAGTATGTATGTTGTGATTCCCTTAGTGGTGTCATGTGAACATCGACTACATGACACTTCACCATATTTGGGTCTAAGGGAATGCATTGTGGAGTAGCAATTAGATGATGGGTTGCGAGAGTGACAGAAACTTAAACCCCATTTTATGCGCTATTCCGTAAGGGACCGATTGGATCCAAAAGTTTAATGCTATGGTTAGAATTTATTCTTAATACTTTTCTCGTAGTTGCGGATGCTTGCAGGAGGGTTAATCATAAGTAAGAGGTTTGTTCAGGTAAGAACAGCACCTAAGCACCGGTCCACCCACACATCAAATTGTGAAAGTAGCGAACACGAATTATACCAACATGATGAAAGTGACTAGATGAAATTCCCGTGTACCCTCAAGAACGCTTTGCTTATCATAAGAGACCGTTTTGGCCTGTCCTTTGCCTCAAAAGGATTGAGGCTACCTTGCTGCACTTTTTTTAATATTATCATTACTTGACCATTACAAATTATCTTGCAATCAAACTACTCTGCTACTTACAATTTCAGCACTTGCAGATATTACCTTACTGAAAACTACTTGTCATTTCCTTCTGCTCCTCATTGGGTACAACACTCTTACTTATCGAAAAGAGCTACAACTGATCACCTATACTTGTGGGTCATCAGCTGCTTCCCGAAAGGCTGTGCAAGCGGCAACTTCCTTGCCTGGGGTCCCAGCCTTGGCCTTCTTGTCGGTACTAGGTGTGCCCGAACATTTTACAGTCATCACTGCCTTATCTCTTGGCTTCTTACTGCGCTTCTTGCCCTTTCTCTCACTGGTTGATTGATCTTCATCCTCTGAATCAACATTGCTGCAATCCTCCTCTCCGGGCAACTTACTTCCTTCCTCCATCCGAGCACACTTATCAACTAGTGTGTGTAGCTCCTTCACAGTCTTGGGCAACCGCACATTCATCTTAGAACGAATGCGGTGGTTGCGCACATTGGACTGGAAGGCTGCTATAATGGCTGTCAGATTGATATTTTGAATATTCCTATGAACTTTACTAAATCTCGGTAAATACTTACGGAGAGTTTCTCCTTCCTTCTGCCGGAGAAGTTGCAGGTCCTTGGGCCTGTCAGGCTCTTGGTGGCCACCGGTGAAGGCACCGATGAACTCGTGGCACAGGTCTGCACATGACGAAATGGAGTTCAATGGCAGGTGCATCAGCCAAGCCTTCACGTTGGACTTGAGGGCCAAAGGGAAGTAGTTGGCGAACACCTTCTCGTCTCTTCCCCCAGCAGCTTCAACAGCAATGGTGTAGATGCTTAGGAACTCTGCCGAGTTCAGCCTCCCATCATACTTCTCAGGTATCTCTAGCTTGAACATGCGAACGGATGGCCAACGGACTTGCCACAGCTCTCGTGTAAAGGCAGGGCAGCCGACCTCGAAAGGTAGGCACCAGCCAACACCGTGCGCAGGCTCGTCGACGTTGAGACCGCCGCACCCGTCGATCTGGCAGAGCTTGTCGCGGCACCGATCTATGATGACGCGCGCGTCTCCCCACCGCCTATCCTCCGGGACTTGACGTTGGCCCGGACGTGCTCGTGGGTCAAAAGAGGCCATCGAGATGTTGTCGGGGTCTTGATTCAGCTGCGCCTGCATCGGCTGCCAAGGTGGGGACTGCATTGTGGGGACGCCCCCCTCCGTTCAGCCAGCAGTATGGGCGGTTGCTGTCGCTTGGGCAGGTCGTGGCGGGCCAGCTGGTCGTGAGCCCCCACCTTCGGCGAAACCGAGCTGGCTCTAGATGGTGGCACGCCATTCATCCATCTACTCGGCCGCTGGCAAAAACCACAGTAGCAACTGAGCTCGCGCCATAGCCTTTGTGGCTGTGCTCAACACAGATGTTGATGATGTCGACCGCACCATCGCCTGGCTCCTGATGGTGCCAGCGGCGGCGACGGCGGAGGTGCCGCGTCCATGCAGCTGTGGGATGACCGCCTGGGCAGCGAGGTCGCGCGGTGGTGGTGCTTGAGGGTCAGCGGCTCCATCGGGCACAGCAGTCTGGTCGGCTCGTCCGAGAGGGGGCACACGGGCCGCGTTCACTCCCGCTGTCGGTGTCAAAACTGGTCGATCTCGGGTAGGGGTCCGGAACTGTGCGTCTGATGATCGAAGGTAACAGGAGACAAAGGGGACATGATGTTTACCCAGGTTCGGGCCCTCTTAATGGAGGTAAAACCCTACTTCCTGCTTGATTGACTTTGATGATTATAGGGGTTAAAAGTTGATCTACCTCGATATTGTAATGGCTAAACCCTAGATGTCTAGCCTATATGAATTCTGATAGCCTCTGCGTGTCACACCCTAGCTAGTTCAAGCATTAGAGTGTGCATCATGTTTAAATTTCTCTTAAATTTGAAATGGGGAAAGCAGAAACCCCCAACACCCCCCTGGAAACAACTAGGGTTTACTAAAATTATTTTCAATGAACCTGAAATGCCCTTCTAAAAAGTTCACCCTCCTTGTCTTGGGTTAAAACCTCTGGCAAAATTGGTGCACAATTTTCTAGGTCAACACAAGGTCATTGAATTAAATCATAAGTATTTGAATTTGGGCATTTAAATGCTATAAAATAATTTAAATGCTCAAATAATCCTGGAAATAAATGTTTGCTGTTGGAAATAATCTAAACAGAGCCCACAATTATTTTCAGGATTTTTGGAAACGTTTTAGTATTTTATTTAAAGCCCAACAGTTGCAGTTAATTAGAAAAACAGAAACAAATAAAAAGAGAAAGAGAGAGAGGGAAGCCCACCCGGGCCTTACCTGTGCTGGCCCAGCCACCTGGCTCCGCCCAGCCTACTGGCTCTGCCAGTCGTCGTCCTCCTCGCGCCAGAAGGACGCGGAGCGCGTGGCCGGCACCCGCGGCCACACGCCGGCCACCTCTTGCTTCCGCCGACGCCTGGAGACGCCTAGGGGTGCCACGCGACCCCCACGTCCCCCTCTCATCCTCGCTCACTCTCCCCTCGTCTCCCTCACCCTCTCCCGCACCATGGCCGACGAGCTTGTCGCCGTCTCACCGCCGTAGTCGCGCTCTCCGTCACCCCCTCGCCTCTTTGACCTGTCCAGAAGCTCCGCCGCGACGCCCTCGCCCTCCCCACCGAGCCACGCATCGCCGGAGGCCCTGCATCACTGCCATCGGATCGTCTTCAACCTCAGTACCCGCCGGACGTCGTTCATCGATTCGCCTCACTCCGGTCGCCCCCGAGCCCACTGAGCTGCTCATCGACCTCCCTGTGAGCTCCGCCGCCTTTCCCCTCTTCTTTCCCACGCGTTTGCACCCTCTAGGCCATAGTTCCACCATGGCCGAAGCTCGTCTCCGCTCGAGCTCGTCGCCGGCGTCGCTCCGGCGACCATTTGGTCCTCTCGTGCTATGCAACGTGCTTGCCGCATCGCGTAGTGCCTCGCTAGTGCTTCAGTTTCCGTGTTTGCACGCCGCAGCCCACTCCCCGCACATGGCCGAACTCCGGCCGCCGCCTTGGAGCTCGCCGTCGTCGTGTCCGGCGACCGTAGGCCCGGCCTCCACCACCACTAGATGCGCGACTGTAAGAGCTCTCCAACGAGCCCAAGAACGGCCTCGCCCGTGCCCTGTGGGCGTTTTCCAAGCTGCGCCACCGTCTCGGGCCTCGCCGGCGAGTTTGACCTTGTTTGACTCCTGGGTGGGCCCAGGTGACCCCCCCTGAGTCTATGACAGGTGGGGCCGGTCTGCTAACTAATTTAGGATTAGTTTTAATTAATTTTAATTAAATCAGTCACTGACATGTGGGCCCAGGCCCCTCTGACAGCTAATTAGTGTTAATCTAATCCTGTTAATTAGCTGAGAGGCTGACAGAAGGGGCCCACCAGTCAGGTTTGACCTGGGCTAGCGCCTTTGACCTGCTGAGGTCAGCATGACGCAATGCTGACGCAGTAATGCATTTTCTGGATTTATTTTTATTCAGGAATTTCCATAAAATAGTTAAAACTTCTAAAAATCATAGAAAATCAACCATAGCTCCAAATGCAAAGATTTATATATTAAAAATGATCAGAAAAATTCAATCTATCCATCTGTAATGGTTTCATGCATGACAAAACAAGTTTACCTTGCTGTTTAAGAAGAATAAGGAAATGCACTATTAAGGCCATGTTTAATGAGCTAATATTTGAATCTTTGATTCAAATGAGTTCATTCCTTTCTGTTATAGCTTGCATTAGGCCAAGACACATTCATATTGCCATGTCATAGCATGCATCATATTGTTGCATATCGTCATGTGTTGATTGTGTTCCGATGTGTTCTTCGTGGTAGGTTCTGCCTCCGAGGATATTCACGAGTATCCAACTGAAGGGCAGTATCCCACTACCACTCCATCAGGCAAGCAACCATTGATCATTCCGATACAAACCCATGTTCTCGCTTCTGCTCTTGTTTACTGCATTAAGACAACGTGATTCGAACTGCTGTGTGCTACGGTAGTTGAACCCTTATCCTCTGCATGACCTGTCATTGCCACAGTAACTAGATGAAACCCACTAGCATGTGTAGGAGTTGATTGAGCCATGTATGTGATTCCTACCTTGCTATGCCTGCTATGCTTAGGGTTGTGTCAGGTCTAGTTCATCTGGGTGATGGGCCAGAGTGAAATGCTTATGCCGGTAATGTGAGGGATGTGTTGAACATGTTTTGGTAAAGGTATCGACGAGAGGCCATGTAGGAGTACATGGTGGGTTGTTTCATTGAGGCCGTCCCTAAGAACTGAGATCTGTATGTGTGATTTAAGATTCAGCTACTACCATGCATGGGATCCTTAATTGACCCTCTCGGCTTCTTAACCACCCTAGTACTCTGTCCAGGAGTTGCAAATAGTTTCTGGTGTTTGTAGGTTATGTGTTGGCGGCCGTGCGTAGCGCTGACCCTAGGGGTGGGCTATGTTGCGGTAGATACACCGTGGCACGGTGTACCGAGTCACCCGTTTGGTGTCTTGGGATCCCTGTTCACATCGTTCGGGGCCGTATGTGGAAACCTCGGCCGGACTCCCTGCGGATGGAACCTGGATAGGCGATAAACCTGGACTAGAGACTTAAGTGTTTTGGAGGGCCGTGGCCGACACCCTCGCTGGGCTTCCGCTTGAAGGTTGCCGAGTACATGTCGTGTAAATGGCGGTAAATGGTGAAAGCGTGTATGAAGAAGTACACCCCTGCAGGGTATAAAACTATTCGAATAGCCGCGTCCGCGGTAAAGGACTACTTGGTTGCCTATACAGTTCATAGACAAGTTAATGGGTACTAATAAAAGACTCAAGATAAGTGTGAGTACCGAGGATGGCCCTCTCGTAGGATGACGAGGGAGGATCCCCGGTGGAGTATTGTGTTGGTGAGTAGTGGACTCGTGTGCGAAAACTATTTTTACTGGTGAAGTTCCGTAGGATAGCTTAGCCAAGAGTCAAAGCTGGCTTGCTGCATTAACCCCACCACCTTCTTGAGAATAAGCATGTATAGTAGGTTCTGATGTAAGACTTGCTGAGTACCTTTGTACTCATGTTTGCTTAATTACTGTTTTTAGACGACAACACCGCCCCCTCCGATGGGTTCTACGTAGACCTTGACGTCGACGAGTGACTAGCCACCCAGGTGGTGATCCTGGCCATGGAGGGCCCTATGTAGATAGACAGGCTTCGAGAAACTTTCATTCTTTCTAGAGTCTGTACTCAGACTAGTTGCTTCCGCATGTGCTTGTATGTTTGTATGACTTGAGTGTCAGGTCATGTGACCCCTATCTGTATGAACATGTTATGTATGGCTCCCTGGAGCCTTTAAATAAAGTACTTGAGTTGTAGAGTTTTGTTGTGATGCCATGTTGTATGTACTCATATCGGGCATATTGTGTGTATGATTGAAATGCTTGGTATGAGTGGGATCCGACAATCTAGTTGTTTATCCTTGGCAGCCTTTCTTATGGGGAAATGTAGTCTAGTGTTCCTCGAGCCATAGTAGTCCGCTACAGCCCAGTTCACCGGAGTCCTGCTAGCCTAGCACTACTGTTCAGGACACTTGACTGGCCGGCATGTGTTTCACTTCGTTCCTATGTCTGTCCCTTCAGGGAAATGTCATGCTGTGACTTCTAGAGTCCTGCCTAGCCTGCTACAGCCCGGGTTCCCCGGAGTCCTGTTAGCCCAGTGCTACAGCCCGGAATCAATCGCTGATGACCGACATGCTCGATGTGATTCATGTATGCCTATCTCCATAGGTCTGTGCTGCTTTGGGTTCATGACTAGCCATGTCGGCCCGGGTTCTCTTCATATGGATGCTAGCGACACTATCATATACGTGAGCCAAAAGGCGCAAACGGTCCCAGGCCATGGTAAGGCAACACCCGTGGGATACCGTGCGTGAGGGCGCAAAGTGATATGAGGTGTTACAGGCTAGATCGATGTGACTTGGAATCGGGGTCCTGATAGCGTTGGCATCAGAACTGGACTGCCTGTAGGTTCGTTGAGCCAAACTGGTCGATGTCGAGTCTAGAAATGCTTTAGTTATATGTAGGGGAATTGATTGTGGGAGGGAACGTAAGGCTCTTTTACTCCTTTACCCTATGCCTCTGATCTGAGTCATTCTTTCTCATTCAACGTGGGTTAAGGACTAGGCTCTTTCCTTCTATCAGGTTCACGTGTTACTAATCTGTAGTAGCTTATAGGATTGATGCTACAAGCCCCAGTTCAGTTTCTACTATTTTAGTATGTTGCTAATTGGATCAGAATCTTGATATGATGTTGTTGAGTGGTATTGCGAACTGTTGTGGATGTCTCAAATCTTTTCTGAGCATTTACAGCTGTTATGCTGTCCAATTTTCCCTAGAAATTCTGATGTCTTTGCATTGTGGTTGTGCTTTCAGATGGCCAACCGTGTTCAAAACCAAGTGGTTCGCCTGACCCGGTGCCTCGACGTGCCCGGTCATACTGCTATGCTAGTCCGGGTAATGATCGAGACGGGCTACCGTTGGTATCCCGAATACACCGTCGAAGAGCAGTTCCGCGACTTTAATCAAAGCCAATATATCTGCATCGTCAGGATATTTCCTTCTTATCCTGGATCTACCGAGCCCCTTCACTGTTCCTATGGACTCGGGGTTACTGTTGAGATGGCTGTGCAGGATGCTGCCTATTCCATGATGACCATCTTGCGAGTCCGGACTGGCCTGCTTCGGAACACTGACTTCCGTTACATGCCAGCTTCACTTCCGGGAGCGCAAGGGTATCTTCAGGCTATCTATGTTGACTCCACTCAGGAGGACTCATTAACTCGTACCACTGCCGAGATGCTCGAAGATAAGGACCGAGAGAATCGGGCCTTGAGGCTGGAGCTTTTCAATACCCGTGCTGATCATTGGGCCACATTGACTCGGTTTGCACCTGCGGTGCAAGTTGGATGTATGGATACAAGGGATCTGTATCCTGTGAGATCAGCTCTGGTAGACATGGTGGATTGGCGTGATGTGGGAGGCATCACCCCACCCCGTGGTCCCCGCAGGCCACCGTTTGTTGGTCCAAGACCTCATCCGAGCCCCTATGGTCCACAGGCTCCTCAGGACCGTCTGTTCCCGGATGGTCACGTTGAACTTCCAGGCTATGGAGGCGACTTCTATGAGGACTACTACTGAGCTGTCTGAGTTAGTAGTAGTACCACTAGTATTGTAGTAGTTGTATCTCCACTGTCCTGCGAGACTTGTGGAATATGACTTTGTGTGTAATCAAATCCGGAGGTGTAGAAAAATACTGTATAGGAACTTGGAATGCCTCCGATGAGATGTAACGTCTTTCATCATAGTTGTACTATAGCCTGGGCTTGTACTAAAATATGTATGATGTGTATGACCGTTGGTATATATATGGCAGTTTTATATTACCATGACATACGGATGAACATCTCTGCATTCTGCGTTATCCATTACATTCTGCACTCCTTGCTAAGTTTGATCCATCCTTATCTAAACCATTGTCTTGTTTTCTCCTAGGATGGTCAACACCCGCAGCAACCCTGCTGCCTCAGAGCAGGAGGGAAGCCAGTGCAGCTAGAGGTGAAAATCTGCCTCGCCCGCCTTCTCTGGCCGAAGTAATGCTGGAGGCGGAAAGAAACAAGCGTGAGACTAACCGCCTGCTAGAGCGGATTAAGCAGAACACTGCACGCCACCCACGAAATGACTTGGTGTCAATCAATGACTTTATCAAGCTGTACCCACCAAAGTTTAACCATTCCGTCGAACCCCTCGACGCGGATGACTGGCTTCGCAGCATCACTCACAAGCTACGTTCTGCCAACGTAGCCGAAGCCGACAAGGTTACCTATGCTACCTATCACCTCGAAGGCCCTGCTAGCCTTTGGTGGGAAAACTTTGAAGCTATGCGCCCAGTCGGCCAAGTTACTACTTGGGCTGAGTTCAGTGAGGCTTTCCGCGAGCATCACATTCCGGAAGGTCTCATGGATCACAAGAGGGAGGAGTTCTGCAACTTCACCCAAGGAAGACTGACTATGGATGCTTATAGTCGTGAATTTGGAAATCTGGCACGCTATGCTCCCGAAGAGGTATCTATTGACGCTAAGAAGCAAGCAAGGTTCCGCAAGGGACTTAGCCCTGAGCTTCGCCGCGATCTTCGTCTGCATGAGTGCACCTCCTTTCAGAAGTTGGTCAATAAAGCCATCAGTGCTGAGACAGGCCAGACTGATTATGACGCTTCACGCAAGCACTCCCATGACTTTAGCTCTTCATCCGGCCCTGGAGCTCAGAAGCGCCGGGTGTGGATCCCAAGCACGGCACTGCTACCCAGGTTCATCCCGAGGCCATCCTTTGAGGCGCCTCGTCCCAACCAGCAATTTGCACCGCCCAAGCCCTATGGTGGCCCCGCTGCTAATGCTGCTCCACGCCCCAATGTGGTGACATGCTTTAAGTGTGGAGAGCCGGGTCACTATAGCCGAGAGTGTCCCCAGAACAACAACCCCAATCAAACCGGAAAGTCCGTTGGCCGTGGTAAGCCCGCGGGAAAAACATTCTACGCCAAGCCGGCCACCACTGCACGTGGCCATGTCAACTATGTTTCAGCTGAGGAGGCTCATGAGGATCCCAACGTCGTCCTTGGTACGCTCCTTGTTAACTGCCATCCGACATCTGTTCTTTTCGATACTGGAGCATCTCATTCATTCATATCCGAGAGCTATGCTCGATTGCATAACACGACATTCTGTGACATGCCCACTTCCATGGTAATTCAAACTCCGGGTTCCAAATGGAAAACTTCTAGAGTAAGTCATGGGAACGAAATTCTTGTCGATAGACTTGTCTTCCTTGCATCCTTGATAGCTCTCAAGTCCACGGACATAAACATCATCTTGGGTATGGACTGGATGTCAGATCATTACGCTAAGATTGATTGTGCCACTAGAACTGTTCAGCTTACTCACCCATCGGGCAAGACAGTCAATGTCTTAACTCGAGTGGCCAAGCGCCAGCTTTACTCCCTAAATGCCAACCCCCTTCCAGACCTTGAGGATGTTCCGATAGTCCGAGACTTTCCGGATGTCTTTCCAGAAGAACTGCCAGGTGTTCCACCTGACAGGGATGTCGAGTTTGTGATAGACCTTGTTCCAGGAACCGTGCCAATTTCTAGAAGACCCTACAAGATGGCACCCTTAGAACTAGCCGAGCTTAAGAACCAACTCGATGAGTCCTTGAAAAAGGGTTTCCTCCATCCTAGTTCCTCTCCTTGGGCTTGCCCCGTCCTCTTCGTCAAGAAGAAGGATGGAACGGATCGAATGGTTGTGGACTACCGCCCTGTCAACCTGGTCACCATCAAGAACAAATACCCGCTTCCTAGGATTAACGATCTGTATGATCAGCTCGCTGGATCCTCAGTCTTTTCCAAGATGGATTTGAGGTTGGGCTACCATCAAATCAAAATCAGAAACGGGGACATTCCCAAAACGGCCTTTGTTACTCGTTATGGACAATACGAGTACACCGTCATGTCCTTCGGTTTAACCAATGCCCCAGCTACCTTCTCTCGGTTAATGAACTCTGTTTTCATGGAGTACTTGGATAAATTCGTCGTGGTATACCTCGATGACATACTCATCTACTCCAAGAATGAAGAGGAACATGCCGAACATCTAAGGCTGGTATTGATGAAACTTCGAGAGCATCGCCTTTATGCCAAATTCTCCAAGTGTGAATTTTGGTTGCTAGAAGTGACCTATCTAGGCCATGTAATCTCTGGCAAGGGTATTGCTGTCAATCCCGAGCGAGTTCAAGCTGTCCTTGATTGGACTCCACCTGAGACGGTCAAGCAAGTTCGGAGTTTCCTTGGCTTAGCGAGCTATTGCCGCCGCTTCGTCGAGAATTTCTCCAAGGTTGCTAAACCTCTAACTGAACTCCTCCAGAAAGATAAAAAGTTCGAGTGGACTCCACAGTGCGAGTTCAGCTTTCAGGAACTGAAAAGACGCCTGACATCTGCTCCCGTACTGGTACCACCAGATTTCTCCAAGGACTTTATTATCTATTGCGACGCCTCGCGACAAGGACTAGGTTGCATACTCATGCAGGATCGTCAGGTAATTGCCTATGCTTCACGGCAATTACACCCACATGAGGAAAATTATCCCACACATGATCTAGAGCTTGCAGCTGTAGTCCATGCACTTAAAACCTGGCGACATTACCTCCTCGGTAATCGTTGCGAGATCTTCACCGATCACCAAATTTTGAAATATATCTTCACCCAACCAGACTTGAATCTCAGGCAAAGATGTTGGGTTGAGTTGATCTCGGATTACGACTTAGGAATAACTTACACCCCGGGCAAAGCCAATGTCATGGCTGATGCACTAAGCCGTAAATCCTATTGTAACAACCTGATGTTACAACAGAGTCAACCACCTCTCCATGAGGAATTCCGTAAGCTTAACCTTCACATTGTTCCTCGAGGATTCCTATCCACCCTGGTGGCGAAACCTACCCTTATGGATCAAATCATAACCGCTCAGCGGTATGATAAGGGCATATCCCGGATTAAGGAAAACATCGCTAGTGGAGCTGCTAAATGTTTCTCCATGGATGAGTGAGGTGCTGTCTTCTTCGAGAACCGTTTGGTGGTTCCCAAGAAACAACATCTGCGCCAGTTGATCCTTAAGGAAGCTCATGGATCCCCTCTCACCATTCATCCCGGTAGTACTAAAATGTATCAAGACCTATGCCAGAGGTTTTGTTGGACTAGGATGAAGAGAGAAATCGCTCAATACATTGCTAATTGCGACATTTGTCGTCGTGTTAAAGCAGAGCATCAACGGCCTGCTGGCACTCTTCAACCTTTGGCTATTCCCGAATGGAAATGGGATAAAATCAGTATGGATTTCATCACTGGGTTTCCTAGGACCAAGAGAGGGAATAATGCCATCTTCATCGTGATCGACCGTCTTTCCAAAGTAGCCCACTTTCTACCTGTTCGTGAGAGTATCACCGCTAGCCAGCTAGCCGATTTATACATCTCCCGAATAGTGTCTCTTCATGGTGTTCCATTGGAAATTAACTCAGACCGTGGGAGTCTCTTCACCTCTCGATTTTGGGAAACTTTCCAAAATGCTATGGGAACTCGTCTCTCTTTTAGTACTGCCTTCCATCCTCAATCAAGTGGTCAAGTAGAGCGAGTGAATCAAATTCTAGAAGATATGCTCCGAGCTTCTGTCATCTTGTTCGGAATGAGTTGGGAGAAATGCCTTCCATTCGCGGAGTTTGCTTATAACAATGTTATCAAGCCAGCTTGGGCAAGGCTCCTTTTGAAGTTCTCTATGGACGAAAATGTCGAACGCCTCTTAACTGGTCAGAAACCGGGGAAAGACAAATCTTTGGCCCAGATATGATTCAGGAAGCAGAAGAGCAGGTTCGCGTTATTCATGAGAAATTGAAAACAGCCCAATCTCGTCAAAAGAGTCAATATGATCGTAAACATGAGCCTATGACTTATGAACTCGACGAGAAGGCTTACCTTCGGGTTACTCCGTTAAAGGGAACCCATCGTTTCGGTATCAAAGGCAAATTGGCCCCTCGTTACATTGGACCCATTCGCATTCTTGCCAAACGAGGAGAAGTTGCCTACCAATTAGAACTACCTCCGCATCTTTCCAGAGTTCATAATGTCTTCCACGTTTCACAACTCAGGCGTTGCTTCGCGGATCCTATCCGTGGAGTGGACCACAAAACGCTTGATCTACAAGATAACCTCTCCTATCGGGAATATCCCGTTCGTATCCTTGATCTGGCCGAGCGTACTACTCGACGTTAGAATATCAAGTTTCTCAAGGTTCAATGGTCACACCATTCCGAGAAACAAGCCACTTGGGAAAGGGAGGATCGTCTTCGACTTGAGTACCCCACCTTCTTCCCGGAGGATCCTAAATCTTGGGACGAGATTCTTTTGAGTGGGGGTGAGTTGTCACACCCTAGCTAGTTCAAGCATTAGAGTGTGCATCATGTTTAAATTTCTCTTAAATTTGAAATGGGGAAAGCAGAAACCCCCAACACCCCCCTGGAAACAACTAGGGTTTACTAAAATTATTTTCAATGAACCTGAAATGCCCTTCTAAAAAGTTCACCCTCCTTGTCTTGGGTTAAAACCTCTGGCAAAATTGGTGCACAGTTTTCTAGGTCAACAGAAGGTCATTGAATTAAATCATAAGTATTTGAATTTGGGCATTTAAATGCTATAAAATAATTTAAATGCTCAAATAATCCTGGAAATGAATGTTTGCTGTTGGAAATAATCTAAACAGAGCCCACAATTATTTTCAGGATTTTTGGAAACGTTTTAGTATTTTATTTAAAGCCCAACAGTTGCAGCTAATTAGAAAAACAGAAACAAATAAAGAGAGAGAGAGAGAGGGAAGCCCACCCGGGCCTTACCTGTGCTGGCCCAGCCACCTGGCTCGGCCCAGCCTACTCGCTCTGCCAGTCGTCGTCCTCCTCGCGCCAGAAGGACGCGGAGCGCGTGGCCGGCGCCCGCGGCCACACGCCGGCCACCTCCTGCTTCCGCCGACGCCTGGAGATGCCTAGGGGTGCCACGCGACCCCCACGTCCCCCTCTCATCCTCGCTCACTCTCCCCTCGTCTCCCTCACCCTCTCCCGCACCATGGCCGACGAGCTTGTCGCCATCTCACCGCCGTAGTCGCGCTCTCCGTCACCCCCTCGCCTCTCTGACCTGTCCAGAATCTCCGCCGCGATGCCCTCGCCCTCCCCACCGAGCCGCGCATCACCGGAGGCCCTGCATCGCCGCCATCGGATCGTCTTCAACCTCGGTACCCGCCGGATGCCGTTCATCGATTCGCCTCGCTCCGGTCGCCACCGAGCCCACTGAGCTGCTCATCGACCTCCCTGTGAGCTCCGCCGCCTTTCCCCTCTTCTTTCCCACGCGTTTGCACCCTCTAGGCCATAGTTCCACCATGGACGAAGCTCGTCTCCGCTCGAGCTCGTCGCCGGCGTCGCTCCGGCGACCATTTGGTCCTCCCGTGCTATGCAACGTGCTTGCCGCATCGCGTAGTGCCTCGCTAGCGCTTCAGTTTCCGTGTTTGCACGCCGCAGCCCACTCCCCGCAGATGGCCGAACTTCGGCCGCCGCCTTGGAGCTCGCCGTCGTTGTCTCCGTCCACCGTAGGCCCGGCCTCCACCACCACTAGATGCACTACTGCAAGAGCTCTCCAACGAGCCCAAGAACGGCCTCGCCCGTGCCCTGTGGGCGTTTTCCGAGCTGCGCCACCACCTCGGGCCTCGCCGGCGTCGAGTTGCCGACGAGTTTGACCCAGTTAGACTCCTGGGTGGGTCCAGGTAGACCCCCCTGAGTCTATGACAGGTGGGGCCGGTCTGCTAACTAATTTAGGATTAGTTTTAATTAATTTTAATGAAATCAGTCACTGACATGTGGGCCCAGGCCCCACTGACAGCTAATTAGTGTTAATCTAATCCTGTTAATTAGCTGAGAGGCTGACAGAAGGGGCCCACCAGTCAGGTTTGACCTGGGCTGGCGCCTTTGACCTGCTGAGGTCAGCATGACGCAATGCTGATGCAGTAATGCATTTTATGGATTTATTTTTATTCAGGAATTTCCAGAAAATAGTTAAAACTTCTAAAAATCATAGAAAATCAACCATAGCTCCAAATGCAAAGATTTATATATGAAAAATGATCTGAAAAATTCAATCTATCCATCTGTAATGGTTTCATGCATGACAAAACAAGTTTACCTTGTTGTTTAAGCAGAATAAGGAAATGCACTATTAAGGCCATGTTTAATGAGCTAATATTTGAATCTTTGATTCAAATGAGTTCATTCCTTTCTGTTATAGCTTGCATTAGGCCAAGACACATTCATATTGCCATGTCATAGCATGCATCATATTGTTGCATATCGTCATGTGTTGATTGTGTTCCGATGTGTTCTTCGTGGTAGGTTCTGCCTCCGAGGATATTCACGAGTATCCAACTGAAGGGCAGTATCCCACTACCACTCCATTGATCATTCCGATACAAACCCATGTTCTCGCTTCTGCTCTTGTTTACTGCATTAAGACAATGCGATTCAAACTGCTGTGTGCTACGGCAGTTGAACCCTTATCCTATGCATGACCTGTCATTGCCACAGTAACTAGATGAAACCCACTAGCATGTGTAGGAGTTGATTGAGCCATGTATGTGATTCCTACCTTGCTATGCCTGCTATGCTTAGGGTTGTGTCAGGTCTGGTTCATCTGGGTGATGGGCCAGAGTGAAATGCTTATGCCGGTAACGTGAGGGATGTGTTGAACATGTTTTGGTAAAGGTATCGATGAGAGGCCATGTAGGAGTACATGGTGGGTTGTTTCATTGAGGCCGTCCCTAAGAACTGAGATCTGTATGTGTGATTTAAGATTCAGCTACTACCATGCATTGGGATCCTTAATTGACCCTCTCGGCTTCTTAACCACCCTAGTACTCTGTCCAGGAGTTGCAAATAGTTTCTGGTGTTTGTAGGTTATGTGTTGGCGGCCGTGCGTAGCGCTGACCCTAGGGGTGGGCTATGTTGCGGTAGATACATCGTGGCACGGTGTACCGAGTCACCCATTTGGTGTCTCGGGATCCCTGTTCACATCGTTCGGGGCCGTATGTGGAAACCTCGGCCGGACACCTTGCGGATGGAACCTGGATAGGCGATAAACCTGGACTAGAGACTTAAGTGTCTAGGTGGGCCGTGGCCGACACCCTCGCTGGGCTTCCGCTTGAAGGTTGCCGAGTACATGTCGTGTAAACGGTGGTAAGTGGTGAAAACGTGTATGAAGAAGTACACCCCTGCAGGGTATAAAACTATTCGAATAGCCGCGTCCGCGGTAAAGGACTACTTGGTTGCCTATACAGTTCATAGACAAGTTAATGGGTACTAATAAAAGACTCAAGATAAGTGTGAGTACCGAGGATGGCCCTCCCGTAGGATGACGAGGGAGGATCCCCGGTGGAGTATTGTGTTGGTGAGTAGTGGACTCGTGTGCGAAAACTATTTTTACTGGTGAAGTTCCGTAGGATAGCTTAGCCAAGAGTCAAAGCTGGCTTGCTGCATTAACCCCACCACCTTCTTGAGAATAAGCATGTATAGTAGGTTCTGATGTAAGACTTGCTGAGTACCTTTGTACTCATGTTTTCTTAATTACTGTTTTCAGACGACAACACCACCCCCTCTGATGGGTTCTATGTAGACCTTGACGTCGACGAGTGACTAGCCACCCAGGTGGTGATCCTGGCCATGGAGGGCCCTATGTAGATAGACAGGCTTCGAGAAGCTTTCTTTCTTTCTAGAGTCTGTACTCAGACTAGTTGCTTCCGCATGTGCTTGTATGTTTGTATGACTTGAGTGTCGGGTCATGTGACCCCTATCTGTATGAACATGTTATGTATGGCTCCCTGGAGCCTTTAAATAAAGTACTTGAGTTGTAGAGTTTTGTTGTGATGCCATGTTGTATGTACTCATATCGGGCATATTGTGTGTATGATTGAAATGCTTGGTATGAGTGGGATCCGACAATCTAGTTGTTTATCCTTGGCAGCCTTTCTTATGGGGAAATGTAGTCTAGTGTTCCTCGAGCCATAGTAGTCCGCTACAGCCCGGTTCACCGGAGTCTTGCTAGCCTAGCACTACTGTTCAGGACACTTGACTGGCCGGCATGTGTTTCACTTCGTTCCTATGTCTGTCCCTTCGGGGAAATGTCACGCTGTGACTTCCGGAGTTCTGCCTAGCCTGCTACAGCCCGGGTTCCCCGGAGTCCTGTTAGCCCAGTGCTACAGCCCGGAATCAATCGCTGATGACCGACATGCTCGATGTGATTCATGTATGCCTGTCTCCATAGGTCTGTGCCGCTTTGGGTTCATGACTAGCCATGTCGGCCCGGGTTCTCTGTCATATGGATGCTAGCGACACTATCATATACGTGAGCCAAAAGGCGCAAACGGTCCCGGGCCATGGTAAGGCGACACCCGTGGGATACCGTGCGTGAGGCTGCAAAGTGATATGAGGTGTTACCGGCTAGATCGATGTGACTTGGAATCGGGGTCCTGACACTGCGGACTAAACCCTCTGGTTTATATAGACACCGGAGGGGCCTAGGGTTGTACAGAGTCGGTTTACAGAGGAACGAAACTATACATCCAAATGCCAATCTTGCCATCCACGCAAAGGAGGGTCCTATCCGGACACGGGGGAAGGTCTTCTACCTTGTATCTTCACGGCCCACCAGTCTGGCCCATAACACACGGCTCGGACACCCGAGGACCCCCAAATACAGGGCTCCCTCAGTAGCCCCGTAACTTGCCTTTAATAACGATGTAGTATACGGCTTATGTCTTCGTCTTTGCATGGCGGGTTCTTCATTATACTCCGGACTAACGACAGTCCGGCTGTGACCTTGATGTTTCTGTCTTTTATGATTCCTCCCTTTTGTCGCTTCTATTTCCGTGTGCCGGGCGAATAAGAACGATCCAAGTTTTTTTGCAAATAAGCCCCTCACCACGCTCGGACGACATCTATATAATGAGATGCAGATCCCCAAGTGCCATCTCACACCGCGTAAAAAGAAAACCGTCAAGATTAGCCACGAACAAAGCTCTCCAACATGGCCAGGCCCCAGGCTCCTCTTCGCGCCCTCTGGCCCTCAAGAGGGTGATTGGAAAAGTTGCTCCGTGCCTCATCTTCAGCTGAATCGTCTCCAGACGCAGGGCTATCTCCCCCTCGCAGATCTAGTCCCTGTTCGAGCGGGATTGGCCTCAATCGGCAACCATATGATGGCTAAGAATTTCCCCAACCCCAATAAGGAGGAGAGAGTGTGCTTCCTCCCATTCCTGCTGCGGGACCTAGTATTTCCAATCCATCCCTTTCTCAGGGGCCTATTGGAATTTTACGGTCAGGTCCCGCAGCAGGTCCTGAGAAAGGGATGGATTGGAATAGGTTGGTCAGCAAGGTCAGGTTGCTAGCTCATACCAAGCTCTCGATAGTCGAGGTAATGGCTATTGCGATGAAGAGGTGTGTCCAACCTCTCCAATCCAGAGTAACTCCCTTATGGTGTAAAACAGAGAAGATAACGAGTCCCGCTACAGATGGAAGGGTCCAGATACCCCAGCCAAACTGGCCACGATCTTGGCCGATCTGTATAAGGGTGAGAAAGAAGATTTTCTCTAGTTAAACTGTCGGGAAAGCTATTCCATGACAACCCCATTGAATGGGTAAGACTTCGATCGTTTGTGTTATTTTATTTGCTGTTACAGATACTAATCATTTTTGCCCTTTGTTTCCACAAATAGTCATGGAGGAAGATGACTGAGGACATCCACTGTCCCGCTCCACAGCCAGAGGATCATAACCGTGATGAAGACCCTGGCTTTTGCGAGGATCCGGACATATATAGAGAGACTTCGATGATGGGGTACTTAATCAAGCGAGCCTTGACGGCTCGGAAGTGGCTATCACCGCCGACTACCCCCACCTCTCTCCCTTCTGCATCATGAGTATTCGGACGGCTCTTACAAGAAAATCCCTATTTGCATTTTTATTTGTTGTACTGATCCAGATTTTAATAGGATCAGTGCTCTAGGGACTGTACCTCCTCAAGGGCGGCCCTTATGCAAGGTCGTCGTTCAAACAAAAAGGGACCGTGAGTGCCGCCGAAACCTCACAGTCTTCCAAGAGGTATGTTTGCTTAATACATGCCTAGGCATGAGTCTGGATTCTTAAAAGTCTCCTTTTATCCTTCATGTCAAGAGGAGTACGCGGCAGACGTGGGAAAACGCCCGGTAAGACGAATGTCCGCCAATCCTGTGCCAAACTCGCCAATCAGGACAAGAGCCGATGCAATGCCAGTTCCGCCTCCTCAAGAGGATTCGAATGACGTATCAGTCATGAATTCCGAAGTGGAGAGCGTGATGAATCAACTTCGATCAAAATAGGCTATACACACTCCGGCCTTTTCCGAGCAAGAGTTTACCCCACTCAGCTCGGTGGATGCAGATATCCGAGCCGCTCAAGACGGACTTGCGGGAGCCATTCAACTGTTCTCAAAGGATATACAAGTAAAAGTTTATGCAATTTTTGATAGTCATGTGCCAGTAGCTCCTGAGACTTGAAGCGCTGAGGTTGACCGATTTAAGGATCGCTAGGACCCGCAGGATCTCAAAGAGAAAAATACTGCGCTATCCCAGGAGCTAGAAGCGAATCAGACACAGCTAAATGTTGTCACCGCCGAGTTGGCAGAAATGAAAAAGGTTTCAACGAGTTCATCCAGGACGAATAAAAATGATGGGGAAAAAGACAAACTATCCGAAGAGATAGAGAGCTTAAAGGCTCAGTTATCGGCCGCTCAGAAGGAAAATGAGAAGCTGAAAGGCGGCATGTTCGGTATGTCTACCTCTCTTATTTAGAACCATCTTAGGTGCCCATGTTTAATCCCTTAATTCAGAATGTCTTGACTCTGTTGCCGCAAGCCTGTTCACTGGTCGACCGGAGGAAGAAGTATCCAGATTTCAAGGCAACATGTTGAAGGAACTGTCCGTGGTACATCCTTGGTCCCAGAAAACCATGAAAAGTATGGTGAAGGCTTTATGGCCATCTGATACCCCTCAAGAAAGTATGGAGGGCCTGACAGACCTGTTCAAAGATACCCTGTGCCGGTTCGAGCTATGGAAGACATCCGCCTCCTCTCCTGTGCCATGGTGAAGACATGTTTCACCAAACTGAATCCAAATCATATGGGCCAAGTGGGACCACAAGGATTAGACGGGAAAGAAATTCTAGTGAATTTGGTGTATGACCAAGTAATGGTAGCTGCGAAGTATTCGTAGGAAGACTGTGAATTAGACAGTCTTATAGATGGAATAGATAAGGAATAGATTTATGATTGAGTGTATTAATCAACCTTTACCTTTATCCAAACATGTAAAAAGTTTGTAATCGCAGGCTTTTGTCTTTAACCTCCGAACCCAAAAAATGGTGGAGTGTTTCCGAATACTTTTTGAGAAGAAGCATTCATTATGTCCGGAAACTAGCCAACCCAGTCATTGTGCTCAAACAGACAAGAAGTTTTAGTTCTGGTTGTACGTTATATTACATATGTAAGAAACATATTCCAGGGAAAATAGTTTCGTTAAGGGTGCCTTTCCTTGGGCTGGCATACTGCAATTACGCGTGTCATGGTGTTGGAGTGGTTACAATAATGTAACAATCTGTTGTTTGATTGTCGACCACTTATTCTCTTAAGAACGCTAGCTTTTGGGTTCACCCGTCTGAGGTATATGTCCGGTGACCCGTTTGTAACAATCGTAGAGGTGCTCCCTTTACACCCTAGCCGAACAATCGGGAACGTAGGGCATAAACACAGGAGCCAAGCAACCCATCTTGGCAAAAATTTAAGTCATAGAGGTGCATATAATCGCAAAACGGATGTATATCAGCAAACGACGCTTATATTGTGAGCTCCAGGCTCGAAATAATAATAAGCTTCGGTTAAAGAAGCCCCCAGTCATGGTGGGATATATACATTTAAGGATGTGTACCCCTCAAGTGTTCGGCTTATCCGACCATATCATGGAAATCGTAAAAAATGAGAAAACACAAAATAGATGAAGAGGAGAAAAAGGAACGAAAAAGAAGTATGGCTGAACTTACGCGTAGAATCTTCGGAGTTGAGCAGCGTTCCATGGATTTGGCTCGAGGCGATTATCCGACGCATTATGCAGGCGGTAGGCTCCTCATGTAAGAACTTCATCGATAATGAGGGGACCCTCCCATTTTGGTTTGAGTTTGTCCTTTTTCTTCTCCAGGAGGCGTAAAATGAGTTCACCGACATTATAAGTCTTCGCCCGTACTTCTTTGCTTTGGTATCTCCGAGCCTGTTGTTAATAGAATGTGGAACGAGCTTTTGCAACATCGTGCTCCTGCTCCAGGCCATCTAGGTCGTCCTACCGATCAAGCTCAGCTTCTCTCTCTTCATACATGTGCACTCCAGGTGAGTCATGAATAATGTCACAGGGCAAGACAGCCTCTGCGACGTACACCATGAAGAAGGGTGTGCGGTCATACGATTGGGCGTTGTCCGCAGTCCCCAGAGTACGGAATCAAGTTCCTTGACCCAGTGTTTATCTGACTCCCTTAGGGATCGCACTAGTCTGGATCTAATGCCTCTCATTATCAGGCCATTAGCTCGTTCGACCTGACCGTTTGTTTGAGGGTGATATACGGAGGCGTAATCGAGCTTAATGCCCAGGTTAGCACACCAGTTTTTCACCTCATCGGCTTTAAAGTTAGAGCCATTGTCAGTAATGATGCTGTGTAGGACACCATAATGGTGTACAATGACGGATATAAAGTCGATCACCGGCCCAGCTTCAGCCGTTTTTACAGGTTTGGCCTCTATCCACTTAGTGAATTTATCCACCATAACCAGCAAAAATTTCTTTTTGTGGCTTCCCCCTTTATGGGGTCCAACCATATCTAGCCCCCACACCACAAAATGCCAAGTAATGGGCATTGTTTTTAGGGCGGTGGGCAACATATGACTTTTATTGGCGAACAGCTGGCATCCGACACAGCAATGTACAAGCCATCTGCTCGGGCTGTGGGACAAAAGAAACCTGTACAAAAGGCCTTACTTATGAGGGCCCGAGCTGCGGCATGATGGCCACCGAGACCAGCATGTATTTCGGCCAAGAGCTGTCGTCCCTCCTCTTCGGAGATACATCTTTGAAGAACTCAAGTTGTACTTTTCTTGTAGAGTTATCCTTCATGACCTTTGTACTCTTTTGAGCGTCGGACTATGCGATGGGCCTCATTCTGGTTATCAGGGAGCTCCCGCCTATTAAGGTAGGCTAGGAAGGGTTTGGTCCATGGAGCGATGACAGCCATGATTACATGGGCGGAAGGCGTCATTTCGGTGTCTGAGCCCCCGATGATATCAGACTTGTGTTTGGCATCTAGGGGTATGATCGGCTCCGGACTAGTATTGCCACTCTCGTCCTGCCATACCATGGATGGCTTGAAGAGCCTTTCCACAAAGGTGTTAGGTGGGACGGGGTCGTGTTTAGCACCCATTCAAGCAAGGATGTCCGTTGCCTGATTACTATCTCGAGCAATGTGATGAAACTCGAGCCCCTTAAACAGAGCTAATATTTTGAGTATGGCATTGCGGTATGCCGCCATCTTTGGATCTTTTGCATTGAAATCTCCATTTATTTTGGATATTGCAAGGTCCGAATCCCCACGCACCTCGAGGCATTGTATGCCCATAGAAACGGCCATTCGGAGACCATGCAATAGTGCCTCATATTCAGCTGCATTGTTGGAGTCTGTATACAAGATTTGTAATACGTAACAGACTGTGTGCCCTGTAGGGGATGTTAGGATGACACCAGCCCCAATCCAGCTAACATTCCAGAGCCATCGAAGTATATCACCCAGTTGGAGTATGTGTTGTACTCTTTAGGGAGTTTGGCTTCTATCCATTCGGCGACAAAGTCGGACAACACCTAAGATTTAATAGCTCAACGTGGCCTGTATGTTATTTCAAATGGTAAGAGCTTGATGGCCCATTTGGGAATCCGGCCGGTGGCGTCCCGATTGTTTATGATGTCATTGAGTGGTACTTCGGAAGCCACCATGATCGAACACTCTTGAAAGTAGTGTCGCAACTTCCGGGATGCCATGAAGACCGCATACGGTATCTTTTGATAGTGTGGGTATCGAGATTTGAATGGTGTTAGAACCGCCGATACATAGTACACTAGTTTCTGGAGTGGGAATTTATGTCCCTCCTCCTGTCATTCGACGACGAGCACCACACTCACTACCCGATGAGTCGCGGATACGTACAGCAACATAGGTTCGCCAACACTTGGTGTGGCAAGGATTGGCTTGCTTGCTAACAAAGTTTTTATTTCTTCCAATCCGGCTGTAGCCGCGTCCGTCCACTTGAAGTGGTCGGTGTGTCAGAGGAGTCGATAAAGTGGTAGCACCTTTTCTCCTAAACTGGAGATAAAGTGGCTCAAGGATGCCACGTACCCGGCTAGTTTTTGGACTTTCTTTAAGTCTTTTGGCATTGCCAATTGTGACAAGACTCGAATTTTTGCTGGGTTTGCTTAAATTCCTCTATTGAAAATGATGAACTCGAGTAGTTTGCCAGCTGGAATGCCAAAGACACATTTTTCTGGATTGAGCCGTATGTCATATGTTCGGAGGTTGTCAAATGTGGGTCGTAGATCGTCCCCCAATGATTCGATATGTTTAGTCTTGATGACAACATCATCTACGTATGCCTCCACTGTCTTGGCAATTTGCTTTTCCAGACATGTTTGAATCATGTGTTGGTAAGTGGCGCCAGCGTTTTTTAGCCCGAAAGGCATAGTGTTGAAGCAGAAAGGCCCATAAGGGGTAATGAATGATGTTGTGGCTTGGTAGGAATCCTTCATCTTCATTTGATGGTACCTGGAGTATGCATCGAGGAAACACAGTGAGTCATGTCTTGCGGTCGCGTCAATGATTTGGTCAATGTGGGGTAGTGGGAAGGGGTCCTTAGGGCAAGCCTTATTGAGGTCCTTGAAATCGACACCATGACCAGGTTTTATCCTTCTTTGGCACCATGACCAGGTTTTCCAGCCAGTCCGGGTGTTTGATCTCCCCAATGAACCCGGCTTCAAGTAGCTTGGCTTGCTCCTCCCCCATAGCTTGTCGTTTGGGTTCAAAAAATCGTTGCAGCGTTTTCTTGACTGGTTTGAACCCCTTTATTATGTTGAGGTTGTGTTCGGCCAGTCTGTGTGGTATTCCTAGCATATCCAAAGGGTGCCAGGCAAAGATGTCCTAATTTTCGTGCAGGAACGCTCGCAAGGCGATGTTGACTGTCGGATCCAGCTGTGCTCCGATGGAGGCTGTCTTGTTAGGATCCGTCGGGTGCACTTGAAATTTAACTATTTTGTCTGATGGTTTGAAAGAAGTGGACTTGGGCCTCTTATCGAGGATTATATCATCTTTGTCCACAAAGGAACGCAGAGTGGTTAACTCCTCGGCCGCGAGGGCCTCAGATAGTGCCTCAAGGGCCAAGGATGAAGTTTTGTTTTTGACGCGGAGTGCTATATCCGGATCACTGGTGATTGTGATAAATCCGTTGGGCCCTGGCATTTTGAGCTTCATGTACCCGTAATGGGGTATGGCTTGAAAGCGTGTGAAGGTGTCTCGCCCCAACAGGGCGTGATATCCGCTATTGAAAGGTGCCACGTGGAAGTGCAACTCTTCGAACCTGTAGTTCTCTGGCGTGCCGAACACTACATCAAGCTTCATTTTCCCTGAGCATCGTGCTTCTCGATTGGGGATAATTCGGTGGTGCCGCTTTGCTCGATGTGACTCTTGTCCATTTGCATTTTATTGAGCGTGTCCTCGTAGATGAGGTTCAGTCTGCTACTGCTGTCCATGATCACCTTGTTGAGTCAGAAGCCGTCCACAGTTGGGTTTAAGACGAAGGCGGCAGGTGCTCGGATAGATCTGTCCCTTGGTTCGTCATCGACAGTAAAAGTTATTGCCGTATCGTTCCATGGGTTTATTGCGGCTACTTGGTTAACTTCGGCGAGGTCGCGGAGCGCCCTTTGCGCTGATTATTTGAAGAATAGGTCTCAAAGACTGTGAAGAAATTGAGATCATCATCCTCTAAAGAGTACTTATCCGGGGTAGTGTTGGTGAGGATGACCTTGTCGCTCTTAGCCACCTGCCGGAGTACCCAACATGCCCGAAGGCTATGTGTTGGTTCGGTATTCGGCGTCATGTGTATCTGACAGGGCTTGTCGAGCAATTCATCAAGGAAAGTTCTATGTCCCATGAAGGATTTGATTTTCTTGTCAATGACATGATTATCGGGTGCCCCATTAGGGTGCATTCCTTTTGCCCTTCCGATTGGCTGCTTAAAGGCAAGAGGATCCCATCGGGCTGTCTGGGCTTTCCATGCGCTTTCCATTGCACAGTAATTATGTACTATGTGTGCCAAATCTGCGAAGTGCAGTATGCAGCGGCGGTTGAGGGCATTGAGATTTCCCTTGTCCATACAGTTGCGGCAAAAAACTAAAACCGCGTCGTCGTCGCAGCAATCTTTAATCTTGTTTTTAACAAGGAGGAACCTTTCCCATAAGTGATGGACCATTTCCTGAGTTTGCTGTCGTACATACATTAGGTCACATACGTCTGGGGGACCTAAATTGCTTGGGGAATATTGCTTGTGGTGGGTGGGCGGGCTGAAATTCGAACCCTGACCCACTATTGGTTCTGGAGTTTGAAGATTCTCCAAGGTCACTACTCCAGGATCCGGAGGGTCCTGGAGACTTTTGGGCTCGACGCCTGATTCTATGTTCGGAGGACATACGATCCTTTCCTGAAGATGGGTATCCGGCACGCAGGGCTCAGAAATCCAAACATAGTTTGTTCTTAACTTAGGGGGAGAAGTATTCTCGGCATGTTCCTCCACGATCGCTACCAGATGGGCAATCGGCGAGGATGTGATTTCCCTCTGATCGGGTTTAATCCCAATCCGATCATAGTCTATTGCGACCCCCAGGGCGATGATGCGATCTAAGAGTTCGTTCAAGGATGAAACATCTGTCAGATCCATGTTTTCGGAGTGTTCGAGGCTGATGCGGAGATGATGTTTAGCGATTGCAGGGGCTCTGTTTAGCTTAACGGTCAAGCGGGCGCCCATGGTGAAACTGCCAAGCTGGTGGACCTGTCCTGGAGCTTGGGCCCTTCTGGAGGTGATGCTGGCATCGATGACAAGGCAATCCATCGATCCTTCCATCACGACACAAAGGAACTCTCAATGAAAGCACCAATGTCGGTGTCAAAACCGGCCGATCTCAGGTAGGGGTCCCGAACTATGCGTCTAAGGATTGAAGGTAACAGGATACAAAGGGGACACGATGTTTAGCCAGGTTTGGGCCCTCTTAATGGAGGTAAAACCCTACTTCCCTCTTGATTTACTTTGATGAGTATAGGGGTTACAAGAGTTAATCTACCTCGAGATCATAATGGCTAAACCTAGATGTCTAGCCTATATGAATTCTGATAGCCTGTATGGACTAAACCCTTTGGTTTATATAGACACCGGAGGGGCCTAGGTTTGTACATAGTCGGCTAACAAAGGAAGGAAACTATACATCCGGATGCCAATATTTCCATCCACGCAAAGGAGAGTCCTATCCGGACACGGGGGGAGGTCTTCTACCCTGTATCTTCACGGCCCACCAGTCCGGCCCATAACACACGGCCCGGAAACCCGAGGACCCCCTAATCTAGGACTCCCTCACCGGCGGTGGGGGCGGCCGGAGGGCGATGGCTCACCCCGGGCCGAGCGCCGTTGCTGCGGCTGTGCCCTTCAATGGGAGGAGTGGGTGCAGACAGAGTGACTCGCTCGCCCGCATCTTGTGGAGCGTGACTGCCAAGGCGTTGCTGATGTTGTTCTCCTCCGACATCTCCAGCCCCCGTGTTGGTCGCAGGGGGAGTGGCGATGGCGCCACCTGCTCCAATCACACCCCCAGCAGTGTTCACATACTCGATTGCCCCCACATCCTCCGAGGCACTAGAGGCCGCGGGCGGCGGAGCCTTCAAGGTGGACTGATGGGCTGAACTGTCGGACTTCTTCTTCTTAGGCGCCATTGTCGATGGCGTCGTCGAAGACGAAGATGGTGATGAAGATGACGCGTAGCACACGCTTTCAGGTTCGCGCAAGCGAGCCCCCTACCTTCCGCGCCAAAGATGTCGCGGGATATCCACGACCACCTATGCGACCAGGAGGCCCCTTGCTGGTTCGGTAGGGGGCGTCACGTTACACAAAGAGGAGACCAGCGCATGGTAGCACGATAGAGAGCACACAAGCAATTTACCCAGGTTCGGGCTGCTGCGAGGCGTAAGACCCTACTCCTGTTTTAGTGGATTGATGGTGGAATGAAGATGGTGGAACGCAGTACACTTGCCCGGCAGGGATTGCCTTGGGGCGATAATGACTACACGCGTATGGTGGTGTGGGTTCGTCAACTTTCTAACCCCTCATACGGGTGCCATGGGTCTCCTTTTATAGATTAAGGGGTCACCACGATGGCAAAGTAGTCATTATCCACTGATATGATAGCAAACAGTGCTATCATACCTAACTTTGTGGGCTGGCAGGGTGCATTAAATGCACCGCTCAGTGTCACATCACTAGTTTCCTGGCAAGGATTGTCGGGTTATCTTGCCAGCTTTGCGCCTGTTCTCTTGACAAGTCATAGGATGGGTGTCATCTGTGGGTTTCTTCCGTAGGAAATGGCTGCCATGTGGTGTGACGCCCCGAGACCGATGCTCTAGATGCCTTCCATTTAGCTTCGTTGTCATCGTGTGTTTCATATGTTTTTTTGCCATTATCGCGATGAGTGTCGTTGTCATATTTTGCTTCTTGCATCATGTTCATCATTTGATTATATTGCATTGCCATTCCCATCTTTGTCATGTTGCATTTGTGCCTCTTGTCATTTTTCATTCTCATAATCATCATGTGCATTGTCATATTCATGCATGTTACATTGTTGCATGCCCATGTTTCATCATCATCTCTCCCTTCCTTCTTCCTTCATGTTTTTTTTGCAAATGACATTATTGCCTCCTCCATTAATGTTCATTTATTTCCTGATGATCATACTCCATGCCTTAAACCTCTCTGTCAAATTTCTTTCATTTTGGAGTTGATTTGGTTGGGTTCAAAAATGGCTCAAGTTCGAATCTAATTCAAACTTGAATTATTTTTATACCCTTAAAAATATCAAAACCAGTTTACTAAAATTGTGCATATTTCTAGGACTCCATAAACATCTTCATCCCTGCCAAATTCCATATCTTCCCTTGCCTTTCTTTTCTTCCAAGTTTTCTGTCTGAAGAAAAAGGGATGGAAAGGAAGTGTAGCAAGAGAGAGAGCCCAACAACAGCAGCAGGAGCAGCCTAGCGCAGCAGCAGCCCGGCCCAACTCTCCTTCCGCAGCCTCCTTCACTCTCCCGTGGTGAATCCATGTTAGACACCCGTCCAGGCCCCACCTGCAGTCTCTCCTTCCCCTGTTTTCTTCCTCCTCCCGATCCCTTTTCTCTCACAGTAAAACTTCAGGAGCGAGGGCACATGGCCACGGTGGCCGAGCCAGCGGCGACCGCACCCCTATTCAACCCCTCTTGGCGTCAGAGCCCTCCTAGGGTTTCCCTCTTCCTCTCTCGCCGCTGCCACATCTTTCCCTTCCCCTGTTCCTCCTTCTTCCTCAAGATCCAGAGAACACAGAGCACCAACGAGAGCTTCGCCGATGCCTGCGTGGCCGGAGGCCATCATAGTCGCCTTCGGCATGTCCATCTTCTTCCTCGACGTCGACTACGTCCATTCAGACTTCTTCCCCGACCAAGGTTGCCTCCCCTACGTCGTCGTCGCCTTTGTCTTCCTCTTCGTCATGGACCCGAAGCCCCGCCAATCAACGCATCCTCGCCCTCGCTGCACCACATCCTGTCCTACAGGACCTAGGTGAGCAGCCGCACCTCCCAGCCTCATTACCCTGTCGGTTCCATCATCGTAGCATCGTTCTGGTCGTGTCCAAAGACCCGTCGCCGCGCTCTCGTCATGCGGACGAAACAGAGTGTCTAGTTCTCTGTCCACCTCCAGTCGCGTCTAGCACACAGCGCCAGCGCACGCACGGCTGCACCCTCACAGGTTTTCCACGCGCCCACCCGCGCGGTTGCACGCGCAAGGGCCTTTCGCCCAGCCATGTCTGCATCCGTCGTCTGAATCCTGTACGCCATGGCCTTGAGCTCTGAGTTCTTTTGCACACGTGTAGCACCCACACGCTATAGCAGGCACCCCACTTCGCTGCACCTACAGCCGGGTGGCCGTACATGCGTGGACTCCTCCCACACTCGTTGTACCCTGCCCCGTGAGCCACAGTTTGCATCTGCTATGCTCCATCGTGAGCATCACATAGATGCGCCCTTTTCTTTCTCTTGTATAGGATCCGCCAGCCTACATGTTTCAATTTTGGCCGTTCTTCTTATTCATCACAAAGACTCCTATAGTGCAGTGGTTAGCGCCTCTTTGTTCTAGTCTGGAGACCAGAGATCGAATCCTATGCTCTGCAAATATTTTGGCCTAGCCTTTTAATTTCCGTGTGCCACTGACAATAGGGCCCCACTGTCATACACGCACAGCCCCAGCTCCCTTGCTCGATCCAGTCCCCGTTGACCGTGAGCGTCGGCTGGGTCATAGCCGCGCCAGGCCCAGCGGCCTCCCCTCCAACTCATGGGCCAAGCCCACGGTGAGACCCCCCTTCAACCCCTTGTGCTCTGTCGGGCCAGAAGTTTTGGCCCGTTTCATTTTTTTCCATAGAGCGTTTTTCCTATTTTTTCGAGAGAAAAACCAGTTTTACAGGAAGCCCCCTACACTTCATGCATATTGTAATTCATCGTCCGTGCATCGGTTTAAAATTAATTATGTATGAAATATGCTTAGAATTTTACCTAGTTTCACAACATTCAACTTTCATCCATGTTAAAATATTTAAAATTGTTGTTTGCATTAATTTGCATAAATGACCTGCTGAAATGATTTATTTCATAACTAAATAACCGTAGCTCCAAACCTAACAAACTTTATATGTAAATGGGGTAGAAAAATTCCTAGTTTAGCATGGTGGCACTACTTTGCATGTTTAACAACTCTAAAATATGGTTTAGGGCAGAACAGTACCGAACCTAAAACATGCATATGGGGATTTTCCGGACTTGTTGCTTGTTGTTCCGGCCTCATTTAAACTTGCCTAGATAGGTAGTTTTCATATGCTTCACCTCTTGCCATGCTAACCAACATTTAATATTGTTGAGTACATAAATGGGAGAGAACTAAATAAGTCACGTGGTGTTTCATCAATATGCAACTCCGTTGCATATTGAGCTCCACTTAATTTGTAGTATTGCTTGTGCGCTTTGCCATGCCATGCCTCATTAATCCGGACATGCATCATATTTGGTTGTGCATCATGTCATGCTTATGTGGTGGTTGTTTACTCTGGTGTTTGCTTCTTTTCGGTATTGCTTCTTCGGGTCAGTTCCGATAATGTCGCGTTTGTGAGGACCCGTTCGACTACGTCCGTTTGTCTTCTTCATGGACTCGTTCTTCTTCCTTGCGGGATTTCAGGCAAGATGACCATACCCTTGAAATCACTTCTATCTTTGCTTGCTAGATGCTCGCTCTTTTGCTATGCCTATGCTACGATACCTACCACTTGCTTATCATGCCTCCCAAATTTCCATGTCAAACCTCTAACCCACCATGTTCCTAGCAAACCGTTGTTTGGCTATGTTACCGCTTTGCTCAGCCCCTCTTATAGCGTTGCTAGTTGTAGGTGAAGATTGAAGGCCGTTCCTTGTTGGAACATTTATTTACTTGTTGGGATATCATTATATTATCTTGTTATCTTAATGCATCTATATACTTGGTAAAGGGTGGAAGGCTCGGCCTCTCGCCTAGTGTTTTGTTCCACTCTTGCCGCCCTAGTTTCCGTCATATCGGTGTTATGTTCCCGGATTTTGCGTTCCTTACGCGGTTGGGTTATAATGGGAACCCCTTGATAGTTTTCCTTGATTAAAGCTTTTCCAGCAATGCCCAACCTTGCTTTTACCATTTGCCACCTAGCCTTTTCTTTCCCTTGGGATCTGCAGACTCAAGGGTCATCATTATTTTAAACCCCCCTGGGCCAGTGCTCCTCTGAGTGTTGGTCCAAACTGTCAGTCGCCGGTGGCTACCAGGGGCAACTCTGGGCTGGCCTAACGGAAGTTTAGACAATCTAAGTGTGCCCTGAGAAAGAGATATGTGCAGCTCCTATCGGGATTTGTCGGCACATTCGGGCGGTGTTGCTGGTCTTGTTTTAACCTGTCGAAGTGTCTTGAAGAACCGAGATACCGAGTCTAATCGGTACATCTTGGGAGGAGGTCTATTCCTTCGTTGACCATGAGAGCTTGTCATGGGCTAAGTTGGGACTCCCCTGCAGGGATTTGAACTTTCGAAAGCCGTGCCCGCGGTTATGGGCAGATGGGAATTTGTTAATGTCCGGTTGTAGATAACTTGAACCTTAACTTAATTAAAATGAATCAACTGAGTGTGTTACCGTGATGGCCTCTTCTCGGCGGAGTCCGGGAAGTGGACACGGTGTTGGAGTAATGTTTGCGCAGGTTGCTCTCTAGTTTCTCGCTCGTGCTTTGCCTCCTCTTCTCGCTCTCTTTTGCGAATAAGTTAGCCACCATATTTTGCTAGTCGCTTGCTGCAGCTCCACATATTTTTACCTTGCCATACCTATAAGCTTAAATAGTCTTGATCGCGAGGGTGCAAGATTGCTGAGTCCCTGTGGCTCACAGATTACTATTACACAAGATGCAGGGCCTGATGATTCCGCTCCAGGAGACGCGTTTGAGCTCAAGTGGGAGTTCGACGAGGACTCTCACCGTTACTATGTTTCTTTTCCCGATGATCAGTAGTGGTGCCCAGTTGGGGGTGAACGGGACCGTGTCGCATGTTGGGTTATCTTTTATTTTGGCGCCGTAGTCGGGCCATGAGTGTTTGGATGATGTAATGTTATTTATGTACTTGATTGACGTGGCGAGTGTAAGCCAACTATGTTCTCCCCTTTATGATTTATATTACATGGGATGTTGTGAAGATTGCCTAACTTGCGACATATGCCTTCAATGCGATTATGCCTCTAAGTCGTGCCTCGACACGTGGGAGATATAGTCGCATCGAGGGTGTTACACCATACCCTCGAAATCACTTCTATCTTTGCTTGCTAGATGCTCACTATAGCGACCAGACCCGAATGGATCAAGTCTCTGTGCTTAAGTGTCATCCCTGGATCGGTATGCTGACACACACAGTACTCGAAGGATTTATAACAGAGGTAAATCACATGTATAAAGTAATGTAAATACTATTACCTCAATCCATATAGCGGAAGCAACAAGGTTGTGGATTCCCATCAACACCAACGGCAAAGTTGAGTGAAGAAATCGTAACCCTAACGTATCACTTACTCGTCGTAAGATAATCCTGCAACATGAGACGTTGCAGCCCGAAAACGGGTCAGTACATTGAATGTACTGGCAAATTCACACCATAGAGAAAATGATGAACAATGGCTATCACTATATGCATATATGGCTGGTGGAAAAGCTCTACGGTTATAAGGTTTTTGCGTAAAGCCAATTTTTCCCTACTTGCAAAGGAATAAATTTATTTAACTATCATGGTGGTTGTTGAACATTGAGAATGGTTGACAGCATTCTCAATCCCAATTAAGTAAATTAAAACCCAACAACATTAATTAGAAGTAACTGATGTTGAGATTCACATGATATTCAAGTACTAGATACTCAAGATGTCCATAACCGGGGACACGGCTAATCATGATTAGTTTGTACACTCTGCAGAGGTTTGCGCACTTTTCCCCACAAGACTCGATCGCCTCCGTTTGGTTTCTCGCACTACATGGTGTTTGAGAAGACGGATGACCGAGACATAGTCTTTCAGAAGCGCTAGCACCTTACGATGGAGTAGACCGTACCACCTACATCCCCTACATCTGCTAGTCTACCGCTATAAGAGTTCGCACGACTTAGTCAACTATGCCAGAGCCCATAATGGCTTGTGGCTGCACACGTAAGTTTCTAGCATGAAAGATCTTATGATCCCTTTGAGCCTGGGTGGCGGTCCGAAAAAAAAACAGGCAAGTCCTGATAGACATCAGGTGCCTCAATCCACCCAGATGTGTGTTTAAGTTGCCACCTTAGATAAACCATTAAAATTATCAACTCACATCTGTCATGGATATCACTCACCCAATCCACGTCTACTAGCATAGCATGGCATAATAAGCAAACGTAGAAGTAACTCCCAAAGGTTTCATAATAATACAGGTAATAGGTACTACCTCATCTACTTCCCATCCCACAGTTTAATTAGATCCTAATCATGCAATATGAGAGGATTGATCTAATGCAATAAAACATGGGTTGTAGAAAAGGTATGATCAAAGTGTGAACTTGCCTGCAATGTAGATGAAGATGATTCGCACTTAAAACTCTTGATACATCTACTCGTCACACTCCGGTCAATCTATCGTAAGCAAACAATAGTAACCACACAATAAGTACTCATCTAATGCACAAGTAAAACTCGAACGAGAGAACGAACCAGAAAGTTCAACTTAAGAACTCCGGTTGCAAAGAAAGAACGAACCGAACAAACGATGGAAAACAAACGGCGGAAAAAACAACTCGGTTCTAGCAAGTTGAAACTAGGTCAAATTTTACCACAGCAAAAACTTGTTCAAGTTGATTAGACGGAACGGCGGTTTCGAGACGAAACTCCAGGCGCTTGAATCACCTGATTCCGATAAACGGGCGAGAAGATAAATTAGAAGGAAGATCGGATCTGAGATCGCGATCGCAGAATAAATCCGACGAAAAGAAAGAGACGAACGGTTAAACGAACGGGCGTCGTTAACCGGGAATAATCGGTGATCACGTTCGTTGAGATGAACGGTCCGAAAGAAGAACGAAAACCGATCTAGGGTTTTCGGAAAAGAAACCGAAACGAAGAATCGGAGAGAAAAACCGGAAAAGAAAACCGGAACGGTTTCTTTTTTTAAAAAAATGAACCGCGGGGAAGAAAAAGAGAGGCGCGGGGCTACCTCCGGCGAGGCGGGGCGAACGGTGGAGACGGCGGCGTGCTAGGGCGGCGGCGGCGGCGCTATAGGGGCGGCGGCGGCGGGTGAGGGGCGCGGGGTGGGGCGTAGCTTGGGGAGGAGAGGGGTTTGGGTTTTTGGTGTGAGGAGAGGGGGGGTCTATGGGGGTATTTATATAGGAGAGGGGAGAGATTACTTGGGGTAGGGGACAAGAAATAGAGTAGGAAAGGGAAAAACGAAACAAAGGAAAGAGGAGCGGCTAACCGGCCTAAGTCCTAGCCGGACTCGGCCTGGGGCGGCGGCTGGCGCGTGGCGCCTGGCGCGCAGCGCTGCTGGGGGCGGCGGCTGGCTGGGCCTTTGGCCCGGCTGGCCTGCGGGAGTTCCTTTTTTTTAAACGGTTTCGCACGTAGAAAAACAAGAAAAAGAAAAACTAAACGGGCTCCAAAAACCCAAAAGTAAATTTTCCCCGACTCCTAAAAATGAGTCGAACAAAATGAACTTTTCTACGGACCCAAAAATGCAATTTTCGAAAACGCGCATTTTTCCCTATCCAAAGAAAAACAAACAAACACCAGAAAACGAAATTTGATCTATTTATTAAATCTTCATTTTTCCTATATTTTGGGAAAGTCATATTATTCCCTCTCTCATATTTTGATATCGGAAAAATAATTGAAGATGAAATAAATAAGTCAAATGATCCTCTTTTCAAATTCAAGAAAACTCTCAAATATGAAAATAACGAAATCTCCAACTCTCTCCGAAGGTCCTTGAGTTGCGTGAAATTTCTAGGATCGACCAAAATGCAAGAAAATAAGATATGCATGATGATCTAATGTATAACATTCCAAATTGAAAATTTGGGATGTTACAAACCTACCACCCTTAAAAGGAATCTCGTCCTCGAGATTCGGAGAGGCTAGCAAGAAAAGGTTAGGGTTTGGGGGTCTCCTCAAAATCCATCGATCATCCCAGGGGTCTGGGGTGCTACCACCCTTAGAAGCATGGTTACGGTTCTATCAAAACTCATATACTCCATCCTTATTCTTGACAGTGTCGGTCTTCTCAGATCTTCAGGATAAATCCTTCTCTAGGCTCTTCAGGTAGTGGCATAACCTTTTACTCAATTCTTCTGTCCTTTCCTCTTGGTAAGGTTATTCCGAGACTGGGTCTTCTTAGCTGACGGGTCTAGCGCCAAAACTAAACAACTATCGATATCTCATGGTGGTCAACAATTTGTGGTTTCTCCTGCAGGAAATGGGTCTGGGTTGATCCTCACCGTATAACCTACGGTTGGCAAAAGCTGCCTTGTACAAGGGAAAAATACCTATACCATTCTAAGGTTTAACAAGCTTTAATATCGTCGTCTCTCCACTATAGGTAAGTCACTCAGATTTACCATCCCATATAGCAAGGCGAATAATAAGAGTAAGTCGGTATGGTGATCAATCCATCCCGCACCCAAATCATTTCCTTGTATACAGTTTAGTGAATCTCGCATACTAACACTCGGTCAACCTCACAAGCATTGCAGAATTTCTCTCGTCGATGAAACAAGTTCGGAATAATCCATTGATTCTGCAAGCCAGACAAACATCTATCGTTCCTTCACAACTCTCAGGTTTTGCGTAAACTCCTATAAAATCGTCTGTCGACAAAGGTATATCCACTTCCAGGGTTTTTCCTTCAACAAGAATGTGATTGCTTCTTGGCAGGTCCTGGGGCCTATGGGTTATGGCCCATCTCATCACTTGTAGTCCTTGAACTTATCATTGGGCAACTTATCATTGTTCCAACTTCCTAGTATTCTTAAATCCATCCAATTGTACTATCTTCCTTCCTTCTATTGGCACCAAACCAAGACGTGAGTACTCAGACTTGTCATGGGGTTGTCATTGTTCCATATTACCAACATCATACCTCCTTTATATCCAATAGTACTTCATCTCTTCATCCTCGTGGGGTATCCCTCATACCGAGATAAAAACTTATACTTATGAAGTCCATATTCCACTTCATGGAACATCATTATCCTTTCCGCGGGCAAGCGTCCTTACACGGGAATATTGGCCATCTCTGCATGGCACTTCTTCAACTGGGAAACATGAAAGACATCACGAACTCCTGACAGTCCTTTGGGTAACTCCAACTTGTAGGCCACTTCTCCCATACGCTCCAAAACTCGGTATGGTCCTACAAATCTCGGGGCTAAATTTACCTTAACTCCAATTAGTTTAACTCCTCGCAGAGGGGTCACACGAAGACATGCTCTGTCTCCAATTTCATAGACTACCTCCTTGAGTCTACATAACTCTTCTGCCTGGACTGAGCTACCTTCAATCTATCTCGAATCAACTTAACATTCTCTTCTGACTCCGTTGATCACCTTTGGTCCAAACAATTGTCGGTCTCCAACTTCATCCCACATACTCTTGGGGCATCATACATATCAAGACAAAACTCGTATTCATTTTGTCCAAAATCCACGCAGTGGAGTATCTTTATCCTTTCCAGGGGTCAAAGGTTCTTACAGGGTACTGCCACCCTTAAAATGCACAAATCTTCCATAGACCATATTTCTCTTATCCTCAAAATGGTCAAAATTCTTCTTCATAGAGTATCAACTCATAAAATCCATATCAGTACCAACGATGCTACTTTATTCATTCTCAAATGATTACAATCTCTCGCTTCTCCACTACATGCCTCAACTCAACACCTCAATATGAAGGAAAATGTTCTCACTACTACTACTACTATATTCTTCTGTTATAAACTCAACTATTTATCACAAGTCTCCTTCTCCTTCGGACAATCTCTGGCAAAGTGCCCTGCTTTATTACAACGGAAACATATTACATCTGACAAGTCTCGAGGTTTTCTTGTGATTATATACCCTCCTTGGGTTCTTGGCTTCCTTTTTGGGCAACTGTGGAGGTAGTACCCTGACTCCTTGCACCTATAACAGGTGATATGACTTAGGTCCTTCCTGGAATCCAATCGGTTTCTCTTTCTGGACCTTTCCATAGCAATCATGGCTTCTATTTCCTGTGGGTCATATTCTACTTCCTCTATCGGGAATTCTACTAGATCCCCATTCATACAATTCTGGGAGAGGTGTCCTTCTTCTCCATATGAATAGCATGACTTGGTGTAGGGTTTAATTGGGTCTTCTTTAGGCGTGTCCTCCATCACAGCTTTTTCTAAAATTTCCATGAGGGCTCCTTTCATTGCTTCTTTCTTCTGTTGGATGGTTCTTTGTACCAAGGGGTAAATGTGACACTGAGCAGGGTAGTGGGTAGTCCCTTCACACAAGAAACAAGTAATTTTCCTAGTTGGGAATTCTTCAACTCGGTGACTTCCTTCACAATTAGGGCATTCATCCTTGTGTTCTTTATGGGTGTGTCCGATTTCTCCACAAATCTTGCATGCACAAGGTTTCTTCATGTCCTTTCCATAAGGCTTCAACTTCTGGGACACAAACCGAGACTTTGGCAAAGTCAACTTAAATTCTTTCCAAGTGGTTACTCCTTGCCATCCATTCATGGTTTGGTACATCCTCCACCAAGTAGCAGCACCTCTTTCAAAGCACAGAAGAGCATGCTGGGTCATATCATGTCCAACTATAGGGTTATTCTCCATGTGATCCTCCATATTCTGAATCCATCGGTCTGTCTCCAACTGACTCATCGGTCTAGAAAATACAAGCTCATCTTCATTCATCCTCTATTGGGTCCATGGGTTTGGGGTGAGATAAGAGAGATCAAGAGGGATGCACACAATACAAACAAAAGTTTTTGAAAAGACAGATTTTATTGTGGCTGTCGGAAAAAAACATCAAACAAATGACAGCTCACAAATGTCGCATCTAACATAGGTATATAATAGGGGTTTGGTCTTCTAAAGGTCAATAAATCTTCAACGTCTCCAAACTCTTCAAGCCTTGTTCATGCCTCCAATGGCTTCTTCCGATCATGCTTGTCTTCTCAAGTTCTTTTGCCATATCATCTCCGTTGACGTGAATTCTCTCATGACATCCTTTAATATTCCAGAGTTGCATTTCAAACTTCTGGGTTTCAACATCCCTGGCGTGAACCATGGTCTAGTTCCTGACAAATCTCCGGTTTCTCGAGGTTTTGTTCCTCCAATTTGGCTACTTCAGCTTCTGGGTCCTGAGTTCTTCACGAAATGCTTCCTTATCAAATACTGCTTCCTGCAGGTCCATCTTAACTTCTTGATGTAACACTCCAGATCCTGGTGATACACCGGCTAAGGAAAAAACTTCATCTTGCTGATAGGTGCTCCATCAGCCTTCTTCCATCAAATCCATTCTGATGAAATGCATCCTTAACTCAGCACGGTGACAATAGCATTAGCGGGTGATGACATCACGGATAACCATGTTTCTGCTCTTGTCATTTCCATGAGCTATCTCTCCACAGTTGATATCTCCTGCCTTAGGGTTTCTTTGACAAAACTTCGAGTTCTCATACTCCTTGTTTCAGTCTTTCTCCGATACACCTTGATCTCGGGTATTGACAACTTCCATAATCTGTCAAGTTCCATAAGGGTAGCCTTCCTAGGTCATACAAATCTGGGAATTCTTCAGAGCCTTCAAATTCTGCTTGTCTTTGGGCTTCAACCGTTATAGTCTCCATTATTCAGATGCACGGAAAATACTCTTCATTCCGCAGTGGTCTTAGTTGTCCAATATCTTGTACTTCTTGGAGTGGTCTCATCAGTCAAATCCTCAAGTGGTCAAACGGGAAAAAGGGTATGGTCTCACAAAAGGGAATTTTTGAATAAGCTCAGAAGAGAAGAGAGGTAAAAAGGTCTTTTTGAAAGGGAAAGTTGTAGAGAAAAATCTTTGCTATGGGCTTGCCAGTTTCTAGGGTCACGTCCTACAGTCAACATGTGCTCTGATACCATCTTGTAGCGACCTGACCCGAATGGATCAAGTCTCTGTGCTTAAGTGTCATCCCTGGATCGGTATGGTGACACACACAGTACTCGAAGGATTTATAACAGAGGTAAATCACATGTATAAAGTAATGTAAATACTATTACCTCAATCCATATAGCGGAAGCAACAAGGTTGTGGATTCCCATCAACACCAACGGCAAAGTTGAGTGAAGAAATCGTAACCCTAACGTATCACTTACTCGTCGTAAGATAATCCTGCAACATGAGACGTTGCAGCCCGAAAACGGGTCAGTACATTGAATGTACTGGCAAATTCACACCATAGAGAAAATGATGAACAATGGCTATCACTATATGCATATATGGCTGGTGGAAAAGCTCTACGGTTATAAGGTTTTTGCGTAAAGCCAATTTTTCCCTACTACAAAGGAATAAATTTTATTTAACTATCATGGTGGTTGTTGAACATTGAGAATGGTTGATAGCATTCTCAATCCCAATTAAGTGAACAATTAAAACCCAACAACATTAATTAGAAGTAACATGTTGGGATTCACATGATATTCAAGTACTAGATACTCAAGATGTCCATAACCGGGGACACGGCTAATCATGATTAGTTTGTACACTCTGCAGAGGTTTGCGCACTTTTCCCCACAAGACTCGATCGCCTCCGTTTGGTTTCTCGCACTACATGGTGTTTGAGAAGACGGATGACCGAGACACGGTCTTTCAGAAGCGCTAGCACCTTACGATGGATAGACCGGTACACCTACTTTCCCCTACATCTGCTAGTCTACCCTGTAAGAGTTCGCACGACTTAGTCAACTATGCCAGAGCCCATAATGGCTTGTGGCTGCACACGGAAGTTTCTAGCATGAATTATCTTATGATCCCTTTGAGCCTGGGTGGCGGTCCGAAATAAAAACAGGCAAGTCCTGATAGACATCAGGTGCCTCAATCCACCCAGATGTGTGTTTAAGTTGCCACCTTAGATAAACCATTAAAATTATCAACTCACATCTGTCATGGATATCACTCACCCAATCCACGTCTACTAGCATAGCATGGCATAATAAGCAAACGTAGAAGTAACTCCCAAAGGTTTCATAATAATACAGGTAATAGGTACTACCTCATCTACTTCCCATCCCACAGTTTAATTAGATCCTAATCATGCAATATGAGAGGATTGATCTAATGCAATAAAACATGGGTTGTAGAAAAGGTATGATCAAAGTGTGAACTTGCCTGCAATGTAGATGAAGATGATTCGCACTTAAAACTCTTGATACATCTACTCGTCACACTCCGGTCAATCTATCGTAAGCAAACAATAGTAACCACACAATAAGTACTCATCTAATGCACAAGTAAAACTCGAACGAGAGAACGAACCAGAAAGTTCAACTTAAGAACTCCGGTTGCAAAGAAAGAACGAACCGAACAAACGATGGAAAACAAACGGCGGAAAAAACAACTCGGTTCTAGCAAGTTGAAACTAGGTCAAATTTTACCACAGCAAAAACTTGTTCAAGTTGATTAGACGGAACGACGGTTTCGATACGAAACTCCAGGCGCTTGAATCACCTGATTCCGATAAACGGGCGAGAAGATAAATTAGAACGAAGATCGGATCTGAGATCGCGATCGCGGAATAAATCTGACGAAAAGAAAGAGACGAACGGTTAAACGAACGGGCGTCGTTAACCGGGAATAATCGGTGATCACGTTAGTTGAGACGAACGGTCCGAAAGAAGAACGAAAACCGATCTAGGGTTTTCGGAAAAGAAACCGAAACAAAGAATCGGAGAGAAAAACCGGAAAAGAAAACCGGAACGGTTTCTTTTTTAAAAAAACCGAACCGCGGGGAAGAAAAAGAGAGGCGCAGGGCTACCTCCGGCGAGGCGGGGCGAACGGTGGAGACGGCGGCGTGCTAGGGCGGCGGCGGCGGCGCTATAGGGGCGGCGGCGGCGGGTGAGGGGCGCGGGGTGGGGCGCGGCTTGGGGAGGAGAGGGGTTTGGGTTTTTGGTGTGAGGAGAGGGGGGGTCTAGGGGGGTATTTATATAGGAGAGGGGAGAGATTACTTGGGGTAGGGGACAAGAAATTGAGTAGGAAAGGGAAAAACAAAACAAAGGAAAGAGGAGCGGCTAACCGGCCTAAGTCCTAGCCGAACTCGGCCTGGGGCGGCGGCTGGCGCGTGGCGCCTGGCACGCAGCGCTGCTGGGGGCGGCGGCTGGCTGGGCCTTTGGCCCGGCTGGCCTGCGGGAGTTCCTTTTTTTTAAAAGGTTTCGCGCGTAGAAAAACAAGAAAAAGAAAAACTAAACGGGCTCCAAAAACCCTAAAGTAAATTTTCCCCGACTCCTAAAAATGAGTCGAACAAAATGAACTTTTCTACGGACCCAAAAATGCAATTTTCGAAAACGCGCATTTTTTCCTATCCAAAGAAAAACAAACAAACACCGGAAAACGAAATTTGATCTATTTATTAAATCTTCATTTTTCCTATATTTTGGGAATGTCATATTATTCCCTCTCTCATATTTTGATATCAGAAAAATAATTGAAGATGAAATAAATAAATCAAATGATCCTCTTTTCAAATTCGAGAAAACTCTCAAATATGAAAATAACGAAATCTCCAGCTCTCTCCGAAGGTCCTTGAGTTGCGTGAAATTTCTAGGATCGAACAAAATGCAAGAAAATAAGATATGCATGATGATCTAATGTATAACATTCCAAATTGAAAATTTGGGATGTTACACTCACTCTTTTGCTATGCCTATGCTATGATACCTACCACTTGCTTATCATGCCTCCCACATTGCCATGTCAAACCTCTAACCTACCTTGTCCTAGCAAACCGTTGTTTGGCTATGTTACCGCTTTGCTCAGCCCCTCTTATAGCGTTGTTAGTTGCAGGTGAAGATTGGAGTTGGAGCATGGATATTTTGTTGGGATATCACAATATCTCTTATTTAATTAATGCATCTATATACTTGGTAAAGGGTGGAAGGCTCGGCCTTATGCCTGGTGTTTTGTTCCACTCTTGCCGCCCTAGTTTCCGTCATATCGATGTTATGTTCCTGGATTTTGCGTTCCTTACGCGGTTGGGTTATAGTGGGAACCCCTTGACAATTTGCTTTGAATAAAACTCCTCTAGCAATGCCCAACATTGGTTTTACCATTCGCCACCTAGCCTCTTTTTCCCTTGGGAGTCGTGCTCCTAAGGGTCATCATGATTTTACCCCCCCCCAGGCGAGTGCTCCCCTGAGTGTTGGTCCAAACTAGAGCCCCTTGCAACGCCACCTCGGGGAAACTCGAGGGCTGGTTTTAGTTGTACGGACTGCTCATCTGAGTGTGCCCTGAGAACAAGATATGTGCAGCTCCTATCGGGATTTGTCGGCACATTCGGGCGGTGTTGCTGGACTTGTTTTACCATTGTCGAGGATGTCTTGTAACCTGGATGCCGAGCCTGATCGGATTGTCTTGGGAGAAGGAATATCCCTCGTTGACCGTGAGAGCTTGTGATGGGCTAAGTTGGGACACCCCTGCAGGGATTTGAACTTTCAAAATCCGTGCCCGCGGTTATGGGCAGATGGGAATTTGTTAATGTCCGGTTGTAGAAAACCTGAAGTTGATCTTAATTAAAATACATCAGCCGCGTGTGTTACCGTGATGGTCTCTTCTCGGCGGGGTCCAGGAAGTGAACACGGTGTTGGAGTTATGCTTGACGTAGGTTGTTCTAGGATCACTTCTTAATCATAGTTGTTCCACCGTGCTTTTGCCTTCTCTTCTCGCTCTCTTTTGCGAATAGGTTAGCCACCATATATGCTAGTCGCTTGCTGCAGCCCCACCTCATACCTTTTACCCTTCCTATGAGCTTAAATAGTCTTGATCGCGAGGGTGTGAGATTGCTGAGTCCCCGTGACTCACAGATACTTCCAAAACCAGTTTGCAGGTGCCGATGATACCGTTCAGGTGACGCAACCAAGCTCAAGGAGGAGCTCGATGAAGATCTTGTCCTTTGTGTTGTTTTCGTTCTAGTTGATCAGTAGTGGAGCCCAGTTGGGGTCGATCGGGGATCTGTGTAGCTTTTGGGGTAGTCTTCTTTTATTTTGGGTTCCGCAGTCGGACCTTGTTTGTATCTGGATGATGTAATGCTTTATTCATGTATTTGTGTGAAGTGGCGATTGTAAGCCAACTATGTATCTTTTCCCTTATGTATTACATGGGTTGTGTGAAGATTACCTCACTTGCGACATTGCTTTCAATGCGGTTATGCCTCTAAGTCGTGCTTCGACACGTGGGAGATATAGCCGCATCGAGGGCGTTACATGTGGCGAATGGCTTCCACTTAATCACCTTGCGGCTTGACACCGCACCGATTGACGATGTGGGTCGTGCTTGAGTGGTTGGTGGGGTGGTTTTGCCCCCGCGAGCCCCGGTAGACCTTGCCGGGGTGCCTGGGTTGCCTTCTTCAGGTGGTGGCCTCGCCCCTTGCCGGCCTTGCCTGCCCAGCAAGGGAGGCCCTGCTCTTGTCGAATTCTTGCTCCTCTGGCCTGACCTTGGTCTCTCTGAGTTGCATGCTGATTCTTTGAATCTCTTGGTCCTTCAATATCTGACTTAAGCTGGTGCTTCAATCTTGTTCTTGTGCCTGTGCACAGTGTGGGCAACAGACCCAGGATTTGTTGCACCAACACGATAAAATAAAATGCGGACATGAGGGCATCATGATCATCTTCAGAACATCGTGTAGCGACCCGACCTCAAACGGTCAAGTCTCTGTGCTTCAGTGTCATCCATGGATCGGTAATTCTGACACACACACAGTACACGAAGGATTTATAACAGAGTGGCAATCACACACTTATTACATCAAATGTCTCAAAAGAGAACTTATTACAATAAATATGGCTTAAGGCCATCTAATACGATAACAACGAAAGGCTTGGATGATAAAGTGAGTCCATCAACTCCAATGGCATAGCTGAGCTGCACGGCAACGACCTAACCAACCTTACTCCTCGTCTGAAAAGTCTGCAACATAATACGTTGCAGCCTGAAACGGGTCAGCACATGGAATATGCTGGCAATGTAACACAGTAGAGCAAAACAGAATAATGCTATCACTATATGCATATTTCGCTGGTGGAAAGCTCTACGTTAAAGTTTTGCGAAAAGCCAATTTTTCCATACAACAAAGGAATAGATTTTGTTTAACTATCATGGTAGTTGAAACATCATTGAGAAGGTTCCTCCAACTCAATCTCAATTAAAAGTAATTATCAACCCAACAATATTAACTTAGAGTGATGAGATACATATGATAATCCAAGTACTAGATACTCAAGATGTCCATAACCGGGGATACGGCTAACCATGACTAGTTTATACACTCTGTAGAGGTTTGCGCACTTTCCCCCACAAGACTCGATCTCCTCCATTGGATTTCTTGCACTACATGATGTTTGAGAAACGGATGACCGAGACACAGTTTTTCAGAAGCACTAACTCTCTACTCCGTATAGACTATACCATCTACAACCCAACTACCTGCTAGTCTACCTCTTCAAGAGCTTCATGCAACTTACTCAACTATGCCAGAGCCCATAATGGCTTGTGGCTGCACACGGAAGTTTCTAGCATGAAATATCTCAGTTCCCTTTGAGCCTAGGTGGCGGACCGTAGGATTATCACACGGGTACTCCGGGATATCCTAGGACAACACTGGATTCTCCAAGTGCCCGACAAGCAATCCACCCAGAAGTGTATTAAAGTTGCCACCTTAAGTTGAACCATTGATTATCAATCTAACATGTGTCATGGTTTCACTCAAACCCAATCCACATCAACGAGCATAGCATATCAATATAAGCAATACGTAAAAGTAACTCCCAAGGGTTTGATAATAATAGGGCAATAGGTTCTACCTCATCAACTACTTCCCAATCCCACATGTTGAACACATCCTAATCATGCAATGTTTGAGTATTGGAGCTAATGCATAAAAACTGGGTATGAAAAGAGTATGATCCATGTGTTACTTGCCTTGCTGATGATCCACAAAACCTAGAGACTCGTAGTAGCACCCTTCGCACTCCAGGTGTTCTATCGCAAACAAACAATAGCATACATAAGCAATCAAGTAAAGAAGCACATGTAAAACTCAAATAAGAGATCTAACCAGAAAGTCCAACTTAAGAACTCTGGTTTGCAAAAAGAATCAAATCAAATGGAGCAACAAAACTCAAACTGCGAAAGAAACAAGATCCGATTACTAATCTGGACTAAGGTCAAATTTTACTATATCAAAATCTTGTTCAAGTTTGTTAAACAGAAAGAGGGTTTCGAGACGAAGATCTAGGCACTTGAATCGCCTGATTCTGATAAACGAGTGAAAAGATAAACTAAAACGAAAATCGGATCAGAAATCGCGATCGAAAATAATCGCGGAAATATCCAAAAAAAGAAAACTGACGAATAGGCTAACGAGCGAACATTCGTTGTCTGCGGCTAACGAGTGAACACCGTTCGTTAAAATGAACGTACGGACGAACATCCACTAAATAAAGTAAACCAAGAAAACCGACCAACCGATCTAAAAAAAGAACCTAGGGTTTTCTAAAAAAACCAAACCGGTTTTAAAAATAAAACCGAGCGGCGGCAATGGTGGCTTATACCTCTAGCGAGGTCCAGCTACGGCGGTGGGTTGCGCGGGTGGCACGGGGCAGCGATGGCAGGCGGCGGCGCGGTGCTTGGCGGTGACGGCAGCAGCGGCGCGGCGCTAGGCGGCGGCGGGGTGGTTCGGGTGGTGGTGTGGGGTGCGGGGGCGGCGTATATAAGGAGGGGCGCTAGCTTGGGGAGGGGGCAAGGCGGCGCAGGGAGGAGTCCCGGCCGGACTCGGCTTGCGGCGGCGACGGTCTCCGTGTCGTGGACAGGGCGGACGGCTCGGTTGAGCTGGGCCGGCTGGCTGGGTTTCGGCCCAGTTGGCGAAGATTTTTTTTAATAATTTCACTGAAACTTAAATCAATCCTAGAAAAATAAATAAAAATCTAAAAATGCCAAATCAAATTTTCACTGTCTAAATAAAATATTTAGAACAAGATGAACATTTTCTTGGCCCTAAAATGCAATTTTGAAAAACGTGCAATTTTTCTAATTCAAATAAAATAGCAATATACTCCGAATAAATTCAAATATTTGATTTTAATATTTTTCCTCCAATATTTCATTTATTTTGGGGAAGTCATATTATCTCCTCTCATATATTTTAATATGAAATATTTTCGGAGAGAAAAATAATTAAAACCAAAAAATCCTCGTTTCAATATTTGATAGAATTCAAATATGAAAATAGTGAAATCCCCAACTCTCTCCGAGGGTCCTTGAGTTGTTTAGAATTTCAAGGATCGTGAAACGAAATGCAGCAAAATATGATATGGATGAATGATCTATGTATAACATTCCAAATTGGAAATTTGGGATGTTACAAACCTACCCCCCTTAGGATGAATCTAGCCCTCGAGATTTGGGTTGGCTAGAAAATAGGTGTGGGTGGTCTTTGCAAAGATCATCCTCTCATTCCCAGGTGGCTTCATCTTTGGTATGGTGGCTCCACTAAACTTTGCAAAACTTGATAACCTTGCTGCGGGTGACTCGGCTGGCAAATTCAAGAATCCTGACTAGCTTCTCCTCGTAGGTCAGATCACTGTCCAACTGAATCGCCTCCAAGGGCACCGTATCTCTTAGCGGTATATCGGCCATCTCAGCATGACACTTCTTCAACCGTGAAACATGAAACACGTCATGAACTCCTAACAATCCTTCGGGTAATTCCAACTTATAAGCAACCTCTCCCATACGTTCCAAAATTTTGTATGGTCCCACAAAGCGTGGCGCTAGTTTTCCCTTAACTGTAAAGCGCTTAAATCCTCGGAGTGGTGATACTCGAAGATACACTCTGTCTCCGATTTCATAGGCTACCTCCTTGCGTTTTGAATCCGCATAACTCTTCTGTAGGGACTGAGCTACCTTCAGCCTATCTCTAATCAATTTGACCTTCTCTTCTGATTCCTTAATCAAATCTGGTCCGAACAACTGTCGGTCTCCAACTTCATCCCACAATAGCGGTGTCCTGCACCTCCTTCCATACGAAGCTTCGAAAGGTGCCATCTTCAAACTGGCCTGGTAATTGTTGTTGTACGAGAACTCTGCATAGGGCACATTGTCATCCCAACTAGATCCATAATCTAGCGCGCAGGCCCTCAACATATCCTCCAGAATCTGGTTGACTCTCTCGGTCTGTCCATCTGTCTGTGGGTGGAATGATGTACTGGACTCCAACCTCATTCCCAAAGTCTGGTGCAGTTGATGCCAAAACTTTGAGGTAAACTGTGTTCCTCTATCTGATACGATGGTCCTAGGAACTCCATGCAGACATACGATCCTGGTCATGTTTATCTTGGCCAACTTCGCACTTGTATAGGTGGGTTTCACTGGGATAAAGTGAGCTACTTTGGTCAAGCGATCAACTACTACCCATATAGAATCATATCCTGATTTGGTCCAGGGCAATCTGGTGATAAAATCCATGCCAAGATTTTCCCACTTCCATTCGGGTATCGGCATAGGTTGTAACAATGCGGCTGGATTTTGATGTTCTGTCTTCACTCTCTGACATACATCACACACGGCTACATACTCGGCAATATCCTTCTTCATACCAGTCCACCAGAAACGCTCCTTTAAATCCACATACATCTTGCTGTTTCCGGGGTGAATCGAGTATGGTGAGTCATGAGCCTCCTGAAGTATTAACTTCCTGATTTCTTTGTTATTGGGCACATAAACACGGTCCTCAAACCACAAGGTGTCATGTTCATCCTCACGAAATCCTTTGGCCTTTCCTTTGCTCTTTCTCTCTTTTATCTCGGTGATCTCTTTGTCATCCTTCTGAGCTTCTCGAATCTTTCCTAACAATGTAGACTGAACCTCCATTGTTGCAACAAAACCTCTAGGGACAATCTCCAATCGAAGTTCCCTGAGATCCTCTGCCAACTCCTTTGGCAATCCTGCGCTTATGAGTGTGTTGGCATAACTCTTCTGGCTCAAAGCGTCTGCTACGACATTGGCTGTGCCTGGATGAGAGTGAAGTTTCATGTCATAATCCTTTATAAGCTCCAACCATCTCCTCTGCCTAAGGTTCAGCTCCTTCTGTGTGAAAATGTACTTCAAACTCTTATGGTCAGTGTATACATCGCAATGGTTTCCAATAAGATAATGTCTCCAAGTCTTCAACGCATGCACTACTACAGCCAACTCCAAGTCATGCGTGGCATAATTTAACACATGCAGTTTCAGTTGTCGCGAGGCATACGAAACAACTCTTCTGTCCTACATCAGCACACTTCCAAGTCCTAGGCGAGAGGCATCGCAATACACTTGAAACTCCTTACGTATATCCAGCAGAATCAGCACTGGGGCTGTAGTCAAACGTTTCTTTAACTCCTGAAAACTCGCTTCGCATTCTTCTTTCTATTTAATTTTGGTCTCCTTCTTCAATAACTCCATCATTGGCTTCGCAATTTTGGAAAAATTCTCGATGAATCTCCTATAGTATCCTGCGAGTCCAAGAAAACTGTGGATCTCGCTAACTGAAGTGGGTGCCAACCATTCAGTGACTGACTGGACCTTGGTGGGATCTACTGCTACACCTTCTCCTGATATAACATGTCCAAGGAATCCGACTTCCTTCAACCAAAACTCACATTTGCTGAACTTGGCATACAACTGGTGTTCCCTGAGTTTCTCGAGAATTAAATGCAAATGCTCCTTGTGATCCTCTTCATTCTTCGAGTATACCATTATATCATCAATGAATACCACAACAAACTTATCCAAATATTCCATGAACACGTTGTTCATCATGCTCATGAAATAGGCAGGGGCGTTAGTCAGTCCAAATGACATGACCGTATACTCATATAACCCGTATCTTCTGGTAAATGCGGTTTTAGGTATATCCTTCTCCCTGATCTTCAGCTGGTGATATCCTGATCGCAGATTGATCTTTGAAAACACCTTAGCTCATTGCAACTGGTCAAACAAATCATTGATCATCGACAGTGGGTATTTGTTCTTGATCGTCACCTCATTCACTTCATGATAATCAACAACCATCCTTAGAGATTTATCCTTCTTCTCCACCAAAAGCACTGGGCTCCCCATGGTGATGAACTCCGTCGGATGTAACCTTTCTCCAATAACTCCTTGATCTGCTTCTTAATCTCCTCCAGATCATTTGAGGGCATTCGGTAGGTTCTCTTTTATATTGGCCCGGCACCTGGCAATAGCTCTATCAAAAACTCGATGTCTCGATTCGGCGGCATGCCTGGTAACTCCTCTAGAAAAATGTCTGGGTAATCCTTCACTACAGGCACTTCCTCCTGAACAACTCATGTGAGGGTATTTACTTGGCTACTCCTAGGCCCATGTATAGATACATACTTGATCCTTTTTCCCTCCAGGGTGGTGAGACAAATTGATTTACTAACACAGTCAATGCTTCCTCCATACTTTGACATCCAGTCCATGCCTAATATCACATCCAATCCTTGTGACTCCCAAAATTATTAGGTCTGACAGGAAAACATGACTACCAATGGTTAAGGGTATCTGGTCGCACCATCGACTAGCCATATACTCGGCTCCAGGTGAACTCACTAATAGAGGGGTCCTAAGGGTTTGGGTTGGTAGTTTAAACTTATCCATGAATCCCCTTGATATGTATGAATGCGATGCACCAGTATCAAAAAGAACAAGGGCGGTAAAAGACTTAACCAAAAACTTACCAATAACCGCGTCTGGCTGCTCTTCAACCTCCTCCACGTTAACGTGGTTCACTTGTCCTTTGTTGAATGGATTGGGCTTCTTCCCAGCGCTCCCATTACCGTTTCCATTCTTTGCTTCAGGGCACTCCGTGGCATAGTGTCCAGTCTTCCCGCACTTGAAGCAAGTAACGTGGCATAAGTCTCTCTTGGCGGGTGTGGCTAGATTGGGGCGGTTCTGATTGCTGCTTGCTCCATTCCCATTCCCATTCCTTGGGCCAGTATGATTAAAGGTACTTCCTCCATTCTTGGTGTGGCCTCCATGGTTATGAACAAGTCCTCCCGAGTTCGGGGTTAGGCGAGGCTTCTGCTGAGCTCCTGAATTATACCTTCCTTGTCCATACTTCCTCTTACGGCTCTCAATCTGCTGCTGCTTCCCTTCAATCATAAGAGCCTTATCTACCAACTCCTGCTAGTTGTTGAATGTTGCCACCATCAACTGCATGCTCATCTCATCGTTCAGCCCTTCCATAAACTTCTCTTGCTTTGCGGCATCTGTGGCCACATCGTCAGGGGCATAGCGAGATAACTTGCTAAACTCATCCACCTACTGAGCCACAGTACGGTTCCCGTGGCGCAAGTTGCGTAACTCACACTTCTTCATGCTCATAGCTCCTGTTGAGACATGGGTGGTGCAGAATGCTTGCTGAAACTGATCCCATGTAATAGTGGCTATAGGATAGGTGACTATGTAATTCTCCCACCATGAGGCTGCTGGTCCATCCAACTGATGTGCGGCAAAACACACCTTCTCAGCATCTGTACATCCTGTAATGGTTAACTCCCTTCCAATCATGTGGAGCCAATCATCTGCCACTATCGGCTCGGTGCTGCTGGAAAACACCGACGGCTTCAATCTCAGAAAGCGGGCTAAGTTGTCAACTGGTGGTGGTGGTGGTGGGTTGTTGTTGTTTTTGCCTTGATTCTGAACTAACAACTGCATCAGGGTATTCTGCTGTTGGATCAACTGAGTGAGCTCTGGTGGGAAAGTAAATCCGGGGTCACGTCTCAGAGGCATCGGAGGGTTTAGAGGGAAGAGAATAGAATAGAATGAGGTCTAGTGAGAAAAACACTACCAATATGCACATGAGACAAACACAATCTTATCACTCAATCAATCAAGCAAGGGAATACAATTGATTTAACTATCGTTACAAAAGTGCTCGGACTATACTATATACATGGTGGAATACTACTACTGATGTGGTGGTCTACTAGAAATATTGCTCAGTCGAAGACTCCATAATGTCTGCTCCAGCTTCATCTTCATGGTCATCATCGCTATCGTCAGGGTCCGAGTTGGTGTCGTCGATGATGATGTAGTCCTCAGAACGAATCTCCTTGGGTTCTTCGTCTTCTCCTCCTGGCGCGGGGTCTCCCATGAAAACTCCTAGCTTCCTTTTCAGATCATCATTCTTCTCCACTAGTACGATGATTTCCTCCTCATAATCTTCGCGTGTAGCCTTGAGTTCTTCCTCCAGTTCCGTGATCCTTGTCATTGCCTTCTTCAGATCTATCATGCCTGCGCACATCTGGTTCTCCTGGCGACGGATGTGCTGGTTTAGCTCCTGGATGAAAGCGGCAATTGATCTATCCTTCCCAGTGCTGATCATCTCCCATTTCTCATCTCGGCGCCCACAAATCTGGTAGATATTATCCTTAAGCTCCTTATGGTAAACTTCTCCAATGCGTCCCATGGTGATGTGAGCTGTCATGCTCTTTCTAGACTCCGGGTTGGTGCATTAAAGGAAAACTCTATGGGTTTGGTGACTGGGGCGAATGTCCTTCCTGGAACTTGAACTTGAATCATCCATCGCTCCTCTTCTGGTAATGTGGCGTTGTAAGTCCAAGTGAAGCTTGGTATTCCAATGTTCAGGTACCTGGTGACTTCCTTCAAGTGTCGTCCAAAGGGCGCGTCTTCATTCGGTTGTGCAAACTTGTTCCTTGCTTCCGCCATCCTAAAGAGTAGAAAATGGAGAGGAGTCAGAAATGAGAAGAGAGTAGTGATCTAGGGCTTTAGCTTAGTGGTTGTGTCCTACACTCAGCGTGTGCTCGATACCATCTTGTAGCGACCCGACCTCAAATGGTCAAGTCTCTATGCTTCAGTGTCATCCCTGGATCGGTAATGCTGACACACACAGTACTCGAAGGATTTATAACAGAGTACAATCACACACTTATTACATCGAATGTCTCAAAAGAGAACTTATTACAATAAATATGGCTTAAGGCCATCTAATACGATAACAACGGAAGGCTTGGAAGATAAAGTGAGTCCATCAACTCCAACGGCATAGCTGAGCTGCACGACAATGACCTAACGAACCTTACTCCTCATCTGAAAAGTCTGCAACATAATACGTTGTAGCCCAAAACGGGTCAGTAGAATGTGCTAGCAATGTAACACAGTAGAGCAAAACAGAATAATGCTATCACTATATGCATATTTGGCTGGTGGAAAGCTCTACGGTTAAAGTTTTGCGAAAAGCCAATTTTCCCTTACAACAAAGTAATAGATTTTATTTAACTATCATGGTAGTTGAAACATCATTGAAAAGGTTCCTTCAACTCAATCCCAATTAGAAGTAATTATCAACCCAACAGTATTAACTTAGAGTGATGAGATACATATGATAATCCAAGTACTAGATACTCAAGATGTCCATAACTGGGGACACGGCTAACCATGATTAGTTTATACACTCCGCAGAGGTTTGCGCACTTTTCCGCACAAGACTCGATCTCCTCCATTGGATTTCTCGCACTACATGATGTTTGAGAAACGGATGACCGAGACACAGTTTTTCAGAAGCATTAACTCTCTACTCCGGATAGACTATACCGCCTACAACCCAACTACCTGCTAGTCTACCTCTTCAAGAGCTTCATGCAACTTACTCAACTATGCCAGAGCCCATAATGGCTTGTGGCTGCACACGGAAGTTTCTAGCATGAAATATCTCAGTTCCCTTTGAGCCTGTGTGGCAGACCGTAGGATTATCACACGGCTACTCCGGGATATCCTAGGACAACACTGGATTCTCCAGGTGCCCGACAAGCAATCCACCCAGAGGTGTATTAAAGTTGCCACCTTAAGTTGAACCATTAATTATCAATCTCACACATGTCATGGTTTCACTCCAACCCAATCCACGTCTACGAGCATAGCATAGCAATATAAGCAATACGTAAAAGTAACTCCCAATGGTTTGATAATAACAGGGCAATAGGTTCTACCTCATCAACTACTTCCCAGTCCCACATGTTGACCACATCCTAATCGTGCAATGTTTGAGGATTGGAGCTAATGCATAAAAACTGGGTATGAAAAGAGTACGATCAATGTGTTACTTGCCTTGCTGATGATCCGCAAAACCTAGAGACTCGTAGTAGCACGCTTCACACTCCGGGTGTTCTATCACAAACAAACAATAGCATACATAAGCAATCAAGCAAAGAAGCACGGGTAAAACTCAAATAAGAGATCTAACCAGAAAATTCAACTTAAGAACTCCGGTTTGCAAAAAGAATCAAATCAAACGGAGCAACGAAACTCAAACTGCGAAACAAACAAGATCTGATTACTAATCTGGACTAAGGTCAAATTTTACTGTATCAAAACCTTGTTCAAGTAGGTTAAACAGAAAGAGGGTTTCAAGACGAAGATCTAGGCGCTTGAATCGCCTGATTCCGATAAACGAGTAAAAAGATAAACGAAAACGAAAATCAGATCAGAAATCACGATCAAAAATAATCACGGAAAAATCCAAAAAAATAAAACTGACAAACAAGCTAACGAACGAACGTTCGTTGTCTGCGGCTAATGAGTGAACACCGGTAGTTAAAACGAACGTATGGACGAACGTCCGCTAAATAAACTCGAGAAAACCGGCAAACCGATCTAAAAAACGAACCTAGGGTTTTCTAAAAAAACAGAACCGGTTTTAAAAATAAAACCGAACGGCGGCAACGGCGGCTTATACCTTCGGCGAGGTCCGGCGAGGCGGGGCGGCTCCGGCGAGGTCCGGCTACGGCAGTGGGTGGCGCGCGGCGGCGACGGCAGGCGGCAGCGCGGTGCTAGGCGGCGGGGCGGCGGCGGCGCGGCGCTAGGCGGCGACGGCTGCAAGCGGCGGTGGCTGGGTGGTTCGGGTGGTTGTGTGGGGGTGCGGGGGCGGCGTATATAAGGAGGGGGGCTAGCTTGGGGAGGGGGCAAGGCGGCGTGGGGAGGAGTCCCGGCCATACTCGGCCTGCGGCGGCGGCGGTCCCTGCGTCAGGGACGAGGCGGACGGCTCGGCTGAACTGGGCCGGCTGGCTGGGCTTCGGCCAGTCGGCGAAGATTTTTTAAATAATTTCGCCAAAACTTAAATAAATCCTAGAAAAATAAATAAAAATCTGAAAATAACAAAACAAATTTTCACCATCTAAATAAAATATTTAGAACAAGATGAACATTTTCTTGGCCCTCAAATGCAATTTTGAAAAACGTGCAATTTTTCTAATTCAAATATTATAGCAATAAACTCTCAACAAATTCAAATATTTGATTTTAATGTTTTTCCTCCAATAGTTCATTTATTTTGGAGAAGTCATATTATCTCCTCTCATATATTTTAATATGAAATATTTTCGGAGAGAAAAATAATTAAAACCAAAAAAATCCTCGTTTCAATATTTGATTGAATTCAAATATGAAAACAGTGAAATCCCCAACTCTCTCCGAGGGTCCTTGAGTTGTTTAGAATTTTGAGGATCGCGAAACGAAATGCAACAAAATATGTTATGCATGAATGATCTATGTATAACATTCCAAATTGGAAATTTGGGATGTTACACAGCGACATATAAATGTCATATAATTTCTTATGCTAAAGTAACAATTCATTCACAAAGTAAAGTATGAAGCAGAAACTTCATTGAAAACTAACAAACTATGATCTCGGTCATTGAAGCAATTGCAATTTATCATAACATCGGAAAGAATCAACATAAGAGCTTTTGAGCAAGTCCACATACTCAACTATCATCTAATCTTTCACAATTGCTAACACTCACGCAATACTTATGGGTGCAAATCTTCCATCGGACACCGAGAAAGATAGGGGCTTATAGTTTCGCCTCCCAACCTTTTACCTCAAGGGTAATGTCAACCATAATACTTTATGAAAACCTACATCCAAGTGGATATATATATCCGGATCTCTCCAACACATGGTTCTTACCAACGGAAAAAGTATAAAAAGGGAAAGGTGATGATCACCATGACTCTTGTATAAGGGTAGAAGATAAAATTAAAAGATAGGCCCTTCACAGAGGGAAGCTGAGGTTGTCATGCGCTTTTATGGTTGGATGCACAAAATCTTAACGCAAAAGAACGTCACTTTATTATGGTAAGGACCTTTATTATGCAACCCGTCGCTTTTATTTCTTCCATATCACAAGTTCGTATAAAGCTTATTTTCTTCACATTAATAGATCATACATATTTAGAGAGCAATTTTTATTGCTTGCGACAATGACAACTTACTTGAAGGATCTTACTCAGTCCATAGGAAGGTATGGTGGACTCTCATGGAAAAACTTGGTTTAGGGATGTCTGGAAGCACAAGTAGTATCTCTACTTGGTGCAAAGAATTTGGCTAGCATGAGAAGGAAAGGCAAGCTCAACATGTTGGATGATCCAGGACAATATAACTTGTATTCATATATAAGAAAACATAACCTATTATGTTGTCTTCCTTGTCCAACATCAACCTTTTAGCATGTCATATTTTAATGAGTGCTCACGATTACAAAAGATGTCCAAGATAGTATATTTATATGTGAAGCCTCTCTTTATTTATTACTTCCTATTAATTGCAACAATGACCAAAACTATGTTTGTCAACTCTCAACAACTTTTATTCATCATACTCTTTATATGTGAAGTCATTAATCTCCAAAAGATCAATATATGATCTTTTTATTTCTTTTTATTCTTTCTTTTATGTAGTTCCTCAAGATCATAGCAAGAAAGCAAAGCCCTTAACTCAAAACTACTCTTTATTATATATATCTATATCTCAAGGACTCGATTACATAGATAGGGATCGAAGCAAAACTCAAAGCTAGACCATACAAAAACTTTATTCTACTAGATCAAGACAAAACCAAAAGGATCGGACTAAGAAAAGCGATAAAGATATAGGTGTCATTGTGATACGATACCCAGGCACTCCCCCAAGCTTGGCAGTTTCCAAGGGGAGTGCCCATTCCCATGTACTTAGATCTCTTTCTTCGGGGGTGGTGATGAGATATTCTTTGTGATGATGCCCCTTAGGATACGATTCTCTACCTCAAGCTTATTAATTTGCTCCATAAGATCCATTACTTCCTTGCAATGTTTACCCATGATGGCTAGAGCTCCATCCACCCATGGATGTTTCCTAGCTGCAGGAGAAAAAGCAACACTCTTTTTCATATTTTCGTAAGAGTGAAATCTAGCTTTGGGAGGAATAACCGATTTGGTATTGCTGAGTTCTGAAGTTCCTCTAGCATGAATCTGGTTTGAAGACGAGAGGTGGCTTTTTGATCCTCCTCCATGGCATCCACCCATTTTAAGTCAGCCTCCATCTCTTCCTCCGTTGATTGCCCGAACTAGTCAGCTTCGCTGTATGCTCTTGGGTCCGGTGTCGAGTGAGATACTCGAGTCTCCCCAACCAATTCTTGCGAAGACATCTCGCTCTAAATCTGCTTCAGAAAAAACTCCAAATGAAAACAGAGGATTTTGTCATGGTACTGTGGTCAAAACCTCCGAGAGACTATATAATGAATTTTTACCGACCGAAAGGAGTGTCATGCAAGAAAATGGAGTCCGGAGGGCACACGAGGTGGCCACAAGGACGGGGGCGCGCCCTCCACCCTTGTGGACGCCTCGTGGCTCTTTCGGACTACTTTTAATTTTCCTAATTTTTTAAATATTCCAAAATGGAGAAAATTTATCACTGGAAACGTTTTGGAGTCGGTTTACTTACCGTACCACATACATATTCCTTTTCGGAGTCTGAAACATTCTGGAAAGTGTCCCTTATGTACTCCTCCGGTGTTAAGACATTAATTATATTGGTCTCAACATTTGTGGGTGTACCTGAGATATAATGTTTGATTCTCTGACCGTTTACCACCTTTGGATTTGTGCCTTCGACGTTGTTGATCTTTATGGCACCGGAATGATAGACCTCCTCGATGATGTAAGGGCCTTCCCATTTATATAGAAGCTTTCCTGCAAAAAATCTTAAACGAGAGTTGTATAGCAAAACATGATCACCTACATTAAACTCATGCTTTTGTATCATTTTATCATGCCATCTTTTAACATTTTCTTTAAACAACTTTGCATTCTCGTAGGCTTGGGTTCTCCATTCATCAAGTGAGCTAATGTCAATAACCTCTTCTCACCGGCAAGTTTGAAATCATAATTGAGCTCTTTAATAGCCCAATATGCCTTATGTTCTAGTTCAAGAGGTAAGTGGCATGCTTTTCCATAATCCATTTTATACGGAGACATACCCATAGGATTCTTATAAGCAGTTCTATAAGCCCATAAAGCACCATCAGGTTTCTTAGACCAATTCTTTCTAGATCTATTAATAATCTTTTGCAAAATTAATTTGATATCTCTATTGCTCAATTCTACTTGACCACTAGACTGAGGATGATAAGGAGATGCAATTATATAATTAACATCATACTTAGCAAGCATTTTGTGGAAAGCACCATGAATAAAATGTGAACCACCATCAGTCATTAAATATCTAGGGACTCCAAACCTCATAAAAATGACTTCTTTAAGCATCTAAGTGTTATGATCAGCACTACAAGTTGGAATAGATTCTACCCACTTAGTAACGTAATCAACAGCAGCTAAAATATGTGTGTACCCATTAGAGGAAGGAAAAGGTCCCATATAATCAAAGCCCTAGACATCAAATGGTTCAATAACAAGTGAATTGTTCATAGGCATTTCCTGACGTCTACTAATAATACCAATTCTCTTGCACTCATCACCAGATAAGACAAACTTACGGGCATCCTTGAAGAGAGTGGGCCAATAGAACCTGGATTGTAATACTGTGACGCCCTCGATTCAATCGTACACTAATCACACATGCAAATGTGTACGATCAAGATCAAGGACTCACGGGAAGATATCACAACACAACTCTAGACAAAAATTAAAATAATACAAGCTTTATATTACAAGCCAGGGGCCTCGAGGGCTCGAATACATAAGCTCGAAAACAAAAGAGTCAGCGAAAGCAACATTATCTGAGTACAGACATGAGTTAAACAAGTTTGCCTTAAGAAGGCTAGCACAAAAGCAACAACGGTCGAAAAGGCAAGGCCTCCTGCCTGGGAGCCTCCTAACTACTCCTAGTCGTCGGCGGTCTTCACGTAGTAGTAGGCATCCTCCGGGTAGTAGTAGCCATCAGTGGCGTCGTCTGGCTCCTGGGCTCCGTCATTTGATCGCAACAATCGGGTATGGGGGAAAAGAAGTAGCAAAGCAACCGTGAGTACTCATCCAAAGTACTCGCAAGACTTACATCAGATCTAAACTAAGTATGTATCTGTATCAAAGGAATGGGTTGTATCTGTGGACTAAACTGCAGAATGCCAGAAGGGAAGGGGAAAGCCTAGCCTATCAAAGACTAGCATCTTCTGGAAACCACCATCTTGCAGCAACAGGAGGGAGTAGAGTAACATAAAGTAAAGTAGCAGTAGAGTTATCAACCTCGGCCAGAGATCCTTTCTCGACTCCCTGCGAGAAAGCAATCCCAGAGCCATACTATCTAGTTATTATCACAATCCAATTCACATCAGCATCCAGTTCTCATCATAAGTATCCAGTTCTAGTTATATCGATCGGGATACAACTCCAAGAGTCCGTTACCGTAGGACAGGCTATTGATAGATGTTTTCTTCCCTGCAGGGGTGCACCAACTTACCCACCACGCTCGATTAACTCCGGTTGGACACACTTTCCTGGGTCATGCCCGGCCTCGGCCAAACAATACGCCGCAACCCGACCTAGGCTTAATAGAGAGGCCAGCACGCCAGACTAAACCTATGCCCCCAGGGGTCATGGGCCATCTCCCCGGGAACTCCTGCACGTTGCGTACGCGGCCGGTGAGCATACCTAGCTACCTCCTGAAAAAGGCAGGAGCTTACCAGTCCAACCCGGCGCGCGCTGCTCAGTCGCTGACGTCTATTAAGCTTCGGCTGATGTATACGACGCAGAATGCCCATACTATGCCCACGTGATGGTTAGTGCTATCAGGCTAGAGGCCCCTCGGATCAAATATCCAAATCATAGTGGATTAGGAACGCGCGGTAACGAGCAGAGACTCACGATCGATGTGACCCCGTCTCCCCGTCTTGAGTACTTGCGACAAGGGCTAAGAATACCCGACCACGCCTTGTAAGTATCTCGCGGGCACCTTCCAGGTCCGCCCAACTCCACATCACTCGCTATTAAGCTCGCGCGGGTACCCCTCAGGGTCGACCCGTCTTTAGTAACATGGTTCAGTGTAAAGTCATAGTAAACATAGTAACTATGTGTCTAACACCAAGGTAAAAACCCGAGGAATCACCCTCGATGAATTCCACTCGATGTTATCATCAAGGTGAACGTAAGAGGATCCACCCTCGAGGTTCACACTTGAGGGGTTGCATGACAGAGCCGTAACGGAAGTGGTTAAGGAGGAAATCACCCTCAATGACCTCGGCCGTATAGCTACACTACTGAGATCTCATTAGGAGTTATGTAAGAGGTTCCACCCTCGGCACTCGATGGTAACCCTGCAGAGTCGTACAACTAGGGGGGTGATGTGCGGTGTCCGGGCCTGGACGTCGATCACGTTGATCGAGTCATTGAACATAAAGCGGGGCAACTGGGACAAGGTGGGGGTCACTGATGGATCACTAACCAACCTATACTAAGCAGTTTAGGATAAGCAAGTAAGGTATAAAAGCAGGTAACAACAATAGGCTACGCATCAGAGTAGGATCATACAGAAAGGAGTAGCAGTTCTAATGCAAGCATGAGAGGGAAAGAAATGGGCAATATCGGAATGCTCAAGGAGGGTTTGCTTGCCTGGTTGCTCTGGCAAGGAGGGGGTCGTCGTCGACGTAGTCGATCACAGGGGCGACATCAGTCTCGGGGTCTACCGGAGAGAAGAGGGGGAAGAAACAGTAAATACAGAGCAAACAATGCATCACAAGGCATAACAAGATGATAGGTAGAGCTAGGGTTGTCCTAACGTAGTACTACACGTTGCAGACGCAGGGGATAAACATCCGAGGATGAATTCCCGGCGTTAGACGAATTACAACAGATGAAAGAGAGGGGATGGTTCCATGTTCAGCATGCTAGGGGCATGTGACAGGTGAAAGGACCGCGTATTCGGATTCGTTGGATTTTTCTGAGCAACTTTCATATATAAAACATTTTCATCCGAGTTACAGACATTTTTCTATGATTTTCCAAAGTTTTAATGACTTTAAGAAATTTTTTGATTTTGTTTTAATTCGGGTTGACCAAGTCAAGTTGACTGGTCAAAAGGGGAGGGGGTGACCCATATGTCATTGGCTGAACCTAAACAATTAAATAAAACTAACATAATTAAAATGGACCCACATGTCATTTGCACATAGGCTAAACTAGCCACTAATTAATCCCTACAACTAATCAAGCATTAGCCTAAATAGACCGGCCACACACAACACCTACGCACACACACGGCCACGGCCATAGAGCAGCAGCGATGGCAGTTTACAAGGCAGCGCAACGGGAAGCAGTAGCAAGCAACAGCAGCGACATAACAGAGCAGGGCAGTAGCAGGCACACAGAGTAGCAGGTAGCGGCAGCAGCAAGCAGTGGCCAAGTAGTGAGCAGCAATAGCGCAAGGAGCAGCACAGCAGCGAAGCAACACGGCAGCTCGGGCGACGACGCGGTCTGGGCGCCCGAGCGCGCGCGGGCGCAGGCGGCAGCAGCAAGCCGGCATAGGGCGTGCGGCAGTGGGTTAGTGCGGCAGTGGTAGAAGGAACGGGAGCCGGCGAGCAAGGACCGCAGCAGGGCGCGGCCATACGCGGGAGGGCATGCCCGGAAGCAGAGTTACAGGCGCAGTCATGGAGGTCGCAGACGACGGCTACGGCAACGAATCGATAATGGGGACAGGGGGGTTCGGAAGAGTAGCTCACAGAGAGGTCGTAGGAGAGCTCGTCGAGGCTGGGGATGGTCAAAACATCGCAGGTCGTCGGCAAGATAGCGGCAGCCAAACGGAGATGATGGCGATGGCGACGGCCTCGCGGCGTCCTTGCTTGAACCGACGCCCGGGACGGACGAAGATGACCATGGCAGTTCCCCTGGACGTACTACCGAGCGACGGCAACGACGGTGGCCGCGCCAACGACGACAAGGTAGTGGTCACCACATGAGGTTCCGAGCCCGATTTAGAGCAGATGAGAAGGGGGCGGTGGGGGAAAAAGTGGGGAAAGCAAGAGGGCGAGTTAGGGTTTCACGTGGGTGTGTTTGTAGGGCTGGGGAGGGCACATGGTGGCCATCCATAGCCATGGCGGCTGGATGCACGCCACGGCTCTCCTCTGCCTCTCCTAGCGAGTGATGGAAGAAAGGCCGTGGCCTAGTGGGTTGGGCTGTACTGTGGCCACTAGGGCCCAGTATAGCAGTACAGTTTTTCTTCTTTACTTTGTATTGTCTGCTATAAGCATTTTCTCTCCTGTCTTGTATTTTCTTTTTATAGTAATTGAATTTTGTTCACATTGAAACTTGGTACATAAATCAAATGCCATATTTTTAAATAGCACCCAACATATGGGGTCATTTGGAAATATATAACCATTTTTTTATTTTGAAAAGGATATTTTAGTATAGTTGGACTACTTTATATTTTCCTAGGAATTAAATGGTGAGTCAAATGATGTTGGTTTCTACATGATAACTAGTTAGTGAAAATTTGTGACCCAACGAACATTTTTGTCTTTTAATTTTGGAAGAAAATAATTTGACATGCAATTTCAATTTGAGTAAGAGTTTGATTTGGAACAGAGTGATGATTAGCAAAATAATCGTGATGACTTGGCAGACATTAGCAGAAGTTTACTGTAGCAAGATTATCGGGGTGTTACCAATCTCCTCCACTACAAGAAATCTCGTCTCGAGATTTAAGAGGTGGAGTAAGGGGAAATTTTTGGTTACGAAATTCTAACGGATCCTTTTGTTCTTGGTTGCTCTTCTCAAAGAGGTCGATCCATTGTGTTGATGTCTTCATTTGTCTTCATCAATGCATCATGATCAAGTTGTCGTTCTTCCTGCAGGATCTTCACTGTACTTACGAAATCATAAGAGGGAATAATCTATAAGGACGAGTTTAACAAAGTTGAGCATCGGACGGTTAACTCAGGGGATGAAGCTTAAAATATCTCTCGAGTTGAAATTGAAGGAAGTCATCGACAACAAAATAAGAAGGTGCAATAACAAGCTTCAAGCGGACAGGAAATCTTTCGTTGCCTGAAACAGAGTGTGAAAGGGGTTCAGAGCAATGAAAATAAGTATTGCACATTGTACCAGAATAGATCATCTCTAGGAAGGTGGTTCATGAATTACATACGAAGCCAAGCACGAGGATTAACCTTGGGAATAGGGACGGACAAGAGAGTCAGGTTTCGATCCTGTGGAACTATGGGTTATGGGCCCACCATATGGTTCAAAAGTAGGAAGGATGCTGACATATTGCACAGTGATGGTAGCAAGGCATGTTAGAGGATAGCAGGTCAGTTATGTTGGCAACAACGTTGGTACCAAGGGCGAGGGATGAAGAGAACCATTTTCCTGCTCGTTGAACGAGGCGAACCAATAGGCAAAGTTCTCGTCCATCGGTGGCTACCGTAATGTCATCAACATTAGTAACAGGGTCTTACTGACAGAGTGATACAACGAGGTGTTTACAAAAGCAGTGACTTATTACTGCTTAGATCATATAAACCTCAAGAAGGTTTAAACCAAACAATGGAAAGGATAAATGTGATTATCAGACTAAACAGAACAATGGATAGGAAAATGTGTTTATACACATAATTCAGGGGGTATATCATTCCCAAGGAAAAGCAGCGCATGATATCCATGACGGGATATAATTGTAGAAATCACATTAGGAAAGGGGAGAGAAATTTCATGACATTACCCATACAACGGTGTTTGGATAAAGAAAACTTAGCATTGCGCTTCCAATGCTCTTATTGAGGTTTGAGTACCACAGTCATACTTCGGGGTAGCATTAACATGGCTATCAGGTAAAGGTTGGACCTTGGGAACACAAAGGATCCATCGGAAACAACTAAAAAAAGTCATACAATTTCAGCAGGGAAAAGATGAGGGTGTGGCCGACGGGCTCAGTAGCAAACCATCGACATGTCAAAAAGGATGTAATCCAAAAATCAATATGATCAAGTTTGTGTTGGGGGGAAGACAAGAATGTTGTTGATGCTGACACAAATCATCGAGAGACAAGGATGGTATTTCTAGCCATGAATTCAATTGACATCTCTGAAGAAGCCAAAGTGTGACGGTGATCAAGACAAGTTTGTCGAGAGACTCTATGAAGATGCCCTCGAGCAGAAAAGGGAGGATGAAGTGAAAGGCTATGAGAACCACGGATTCGACACAAGCTCAAAGTCAAGCTTGTTGTTCGAGGTGAAAAGATAAGATGAGGAAGATCGACATAAGCTTAGCTCATCGTCGGAAGTTGCTCCGGGCATAAGGACCAGGTAGCACAGTTAAAAGTTGACACGATTAAAAAAATATAGCCGATCAGTCTAGGAATGATGTGATGGGGTATAAAACTTCCCAGTATCAAGTACTAGGTGTAATGCCGGAAGGTAAATCCGACCAGAGGTTGGACAGGGGAAATGATTTGCAGAGTATAAGTATTTTAACTTATCTGGTAAATGGAATCAAGGAGGAAATATGGTCGGGACCATAACTGCAAGGGATCCAATTCACGATAACAGAAGAATATTCAAATGATTAAATATTCTTGCAAGAAGCTTTCATGATAAGTCCCACACGGCGTCCGCGGGCATGAACACAAGGTTCAGGGTTGACTCCCACTTCTACAATGCATAATCTTTCATTTTACTTCCCGCTCTTGATGAAGATGTAGTATTGAAATTTTATCTGACGAAAAGCCACTAGAGTATAACCCGCATGACTTTTGAGTTCACACAAATTAGGGAAGGCATAGGTTCAACCCATCGGGGCATCTTAGGAACATATATCATAAATTTCGAGAATAAATAACACAAGCTCGGTAGTAGAGCATGCTTGAGAAAGCGGAGGATGCAATTTACCAAAAGCATTATGTATCCGAGGAAAGGCTCACAAACTTATTGAATAAGAAGGACGTTGTCGGATAAAATCCGAAAAAGGGGTCTGGTGGTCCACAAGGGATCTGATGTGAGCATCAATATTCAACCAGAGGAAGAAAGAATGCAAGGAGATCAGATTATAGAAACAACTGACTAACTCAAAGCTCAATTGCAAAGGAATTATGAATTCCATGACAAGGGATCAAAAGCAATGCTCTGATTAGGGATGGATATGTAGAATAGCCTTAGGAGTACAATCGATGGCGATTTGATTGATCGAGATTCAGCACATGTTAAAATGACGTCTGAGCCGGAAGGTTGAATTCTAGGATCTGATTGAGGATTGCGAGCATTCGCAACATATTGTATCAACGGACTCAAAATGATAATTACAAAGGTTGACAATAAGATAACTAGACTTATGATATTAACCATAATGAAAGCAAGCAAGAAATTCAAGAACAATAGGCTGTTGAGGATTTTCACAAGAACGAATGGTATTACGAAGACTTTTGTGAAGTACAAGAATCAACTAAGGGTGAGCAGATACTCGGTAGGTGCACAAAGTTATCCATAGGGGTATTCAGATGACAAGGAACTATAAGGCAGTAAGCTCAAAGGATTCTCGGAAAAAGGAGAGCAGTTCAGGGCATCTTGTAATAACAAGATCAATGGGATAGAATGTAAGATTGGCAAGTGTGTGTAGTTATTCATAAGGATATTTCGGTGGTAGGGAATTGCAAAGGCAACAGGCACAAAGTCTCGAGAGAATATCGTAGAGTATCTTCGGAATCTTCGGATGCAGTAGGCAATCATCTGAAATAAGGGGCTCTCCGAGCGGGTGTGATCACGAGATCCTAATGTTCAAGTTAGTAAAACCATTTTAACTTGAATATAAGAGATCAGAGTTTCAGAGTATAGACGAGGAATAAAAGATCCTAATACCACCCATATGGCGACGTGGGCCCGTAAGCCACACAGCCAAGTTAGTAAAAGTTTTTCATTGACTAGACTCAACTTCGGCCAAGGAGTTTGGAAGGGGGATTCCTACAGGCAGTCGGCTCTGATACCAACTTGTGACACCCTCAATTTAATCGCACACTAATCATACATGCAAATATGTACGATCAAGATCAAGGACTCACGGGAAGATATCACAACACAACTTTAGACAAAAATTAAAATAATACAAGCTTTATATTACAAGCCAGGGGCCTCGAGGGCTCGAATACATAAGCTCGAAAACAAAAGAGTCAGCGGAAGAAACATTATCTGAGTACAGACATGAGTTAAACAAGTTTGCCTTAAGAAGGCTAGCACAAAAGCAACAGCGGTCGAAAAAGGCAAGGCCTCCTACCTGGGAGCCTCCTAACAACTCCTAGTCGTCGGCGGTGTTCACGTAGTAGTAGGCATCCTCCGGGTAGTAGTAGTCATCAGTGGCGTCGTCTGGCTCCTGGGCTCTGTCATTTGGTCGCAACAATCGGGTATGGGGGAAAAGAAGTAGCAAAGCAACCGTGAGTACTCATCCAAAGTACTCGCAAGACTTACATCAGATCTAAACTAAGTATGTATCTGTATCAAAGGAATGGGTTGTATCTGTGGACTAAACTGCAGAATGCCAGAAGGGAAGGGGAAAGCCTAGCCTATCAAAGACTAGCATCTTCTGGAAACCACCATCTTGCAGCAACAGGAGGGAGTAGAGTAACATAAAGTAAAGTAGCAGTAGAGTTATCAACCTCGGCCAGAGATCCTTTCTTGACTACCTGCGAGAAAGCAATCCCAGAGCCATACTATCCAGTTATTATCACAATCCAATTCGCATCAGCATCCAGTTCTCATCACAAGTGTCCAGTTCTAGTTGTATCGATCGGAATACAACTCCAAGTGCCCGTTACCGTAGGACAGGCTATCGATAGATGTTTTCTTCCCTACAGGGGTGCACCAACTTACCCACCACGCTCGATTAACTCCGGCCGAACACACTTTCCTGGGTCATGCCCGGCCTCGGCCAAACAATACGCCGCAACCCGACCTAGGCTTAATAGAGAGGTCAGCACGCCAGACTAAACCTATGCCCCCAGGGGTCATGGGCCATCTCCCCGGGATCTCCTGCACGTTGCGTATGCGGCCGGTGAGCAGACCTAGATACCTCGCTAAAAAGGCAGGAGCTTACCAGTCCAACCCGGTGCGCGCCGCTCAGTCGCTGACGTCTATTAAGCCTCGGCTGATGTATACGATGCAGAACGCCCATACTATGCCCATGTGATGGTTAGTGCTATCAGGCCAGAGGCCCCTCGGATCAAATATCCAAATCGTAGTGGATTAGGAACGCGTGGTAACGAGCAGAGACTCACGATCGATGTGACCCCGTCTCCCCGTCTCGAGTACTTGTGACAAGGGCTAAGAATACCCGGCCACGCCTCGTAAGTATCTCGCGGGCACCTTCCAGGTCCACCCGACTCCACATCACTCGCTATTAAGCTCGCGCGAGTACCCCTCAGGGTCGACCCGTCTTTAGTAACATGGTTCAGTGTAAAGTCATAGTAACCATAGTAACTGTGTGTCTAACACCAAGATGAAAACCCGAGGAATCACCCTCGATGAATTCCACTCGATGTTATCATCAATGTGAACGTAAGAGGATCCACCCTTGAGGTTCACACTTGAGGGGTTGCACGACAGAGCCGTAACGGAAGAGGTTAAGGAAGAAATCACCCTCGATGACCTCGGCCGTATAGCTACACTACTGAGATCTCATCAGGAGTGATGTAAGAGGTTCCACCCTCGGCACTCGATGGTAACTCTGCAGAGTCGTACAACTAGGGGGATGATGTGCGGTGTCGGGGCCTGGATGTCGATCACGTTGATCGAGTCATTGAACATAAAGCGGGGCAACTGGGACATGGTGGGGGTCATTGATGGATCACTAACCAACCTATACCAAGGTAAGGTATAAAAGCAGGTAACAATAATAGGCTATGCATCAGAGTAGGATCATACAGAAAGCAGTAGCAGTTCTAATGCAAGCATGAGAGGGAAAGAAATGGGCGATATCGGAATGCTCAAGGAGGGTTTGCTTGCCTGGTTGCTCTGGCAAGGAGGGGGTCGTCATCGACGTAGTCGATCACAGGGGCGACATCGGTCTTGGGGTCTACCGGAGAGAAGAGGGGGAAGAAACAGTAAATACAGAGCAAACAATGCATCACAAAGCATAACAAGATGATAGGTAGAGCTAGGGTTGTCCTAACATAGTACTACACGTTGCAGACGGAGGGGATAAACATCCGAGGATGAATCCCCGGCGTTAGACGAATTACGACAGATGAAAGAGAGGGGATGGTTCCATGTTCAGCATGCTAGGGGCATGTGACAGGTGAAAGGACCGCGTATTCAGATTCGTTGGATTTTTCTGAGCAACTTTCATATATAAAACATTTTCATCCGAGTTACAGACATTTTTCTATGATTTTCCAAAGTTTTAATGACTTTAAGAAATTTTTTGATTTTATTTTAATTCGGGTTGACCAAGTCAAGTTGACTAGTCAAAAGGGGAGGGGGTGACCCATATGTCATTGGCTGAACCTAAACAATTAAATAAAACTAACATAATTAAAATGGACCCACATGTCATTTGCACATAGGCTAAACTAGCCACTAATTAATCCCTACAACTAATCAAGCATTAGCCTCAATAGACCGGCCACACACAACACCTACGCACACACACGGCCACGGCCATAGAGCAGCAGCGATGGCAGTTTACAAGGCAGCGCAACGGGCAGCAGTAGCAAGCAACAGCAGCGACATAACAGAGCAGGGCAGTAGCAGGCACACAGAGCAGCATGTAGCGGCAGCAGCAAGCAGTGGCCAAGTAGTGAGCAGCAACAGCGCAAGGAGCAGCACAGCAGCGAAGCAATACGGCAGCTCGGGCGACGACGCGGTCTGGGCGCCCGAGCGCGCGCGGGCGCAGGCGGCAGCAGCAAGCGGGCGTGGGGCGTGCGGCAGTGGGTTAGTGCGGCAGAGGCAGAAGGAACGGGAGCGGGCGAGCAAGCACCGCAGCAGGGCGCGGCCATACGCGGGTGGGCATGCCCGGAAGCAGAGTTACTGGCGCAGTCATGGAGGTCGCAGACGACGGCTACAGCGACAAATCGATAACGGGGACAAGGGGGTTCGGAAGATTGGCTCACAGAGAGGTCGTAGGCGAGCTCGTCGAGGCTGGGGACGGTCAAAACATCGCAGGTCGTCAGCGAGATGGCGGCGGCCGAACGGATATGATGGTGATGGCGACGGCCTCGCGGCGTCCCTGCTTGAACCGACGCCCGGGACGGACGAAGATGACCATGGCAGTTCCCCTGGACGTACTACCGAGCGATGGCGAAGACGGTGGCCGCAGCAACGACGACAAGGCAGTGGTCACCACATGAGGTTCCGAGCCCGATTTAGAGCGGATGAGAAGGGGGCGGTGGGGGAAAAAGTGGGGAAAGCAAGAGGGCGAGTTAGGGTTTCGCGTGGGTGTATTTGTAGGGCTGGGGAGGGCACGTGGTGGCCATCCATAGCCATGGCGGCTGGATGCACGCCACGGCTCTCCTCTGCCTCTCCTAGCGAGAGATGGAAGAAAGGCCGTGGCCTAGTGGGTTGGGTTGTACTTTGACCACTAGGGCCCAGTGCAGCAGTACAGTTTTTCTTCTTTACTTTGTATTGTCTACTATAAGCATTTTCTCTCCTGTTTTGTATTTTCTTTTTATAGTAATTGAATTTTGTTCACATTGAAACTTGGTACATAAATCAAATGCCATATTTTTAAATAGCACCCGACATATGGGTTCATTTGGAAATATATAACCATTTTTTTATTTTGAAAAGGATATTTTAGTATAGTTGGACTACTTTATATTTTCCTAGGAATTAAATGGTGAGTCAAATGATGTTGGTTTCTACATGATAATTAGTTAGTGAAAATTTGTGACCCAACGTACATTTTTGTCTTTTAATTTTGGAAGAAAATAATTTGACATGCAATTTCAATTTGAGTAAGAGTTTGATTTGGAACAGAGTGATGATTAGCAAAATAATCGTGATGACTTGGCAGACATTAGCAGAAGTTTACTGTAGCAAGATTACCGGGGTGTTACAAATACCTTATATGCGGTTCTATCTCCGGCGTGGTGTCCTCCGTGAGACTTGGAGTGGCACTTACGTAGGATTTGTCCCTGTTCATGCTCACGTACAAAACGTCTAATAACACCATCTACTCCTTCTTTATGATGGTTTGGGTCATCCCAAAAGTAATGCCACAAATCATAGGAAAAACCTTTTCTTTTCCTGGTATTGAAACTAGGTGGTTTAAATTTAGCAACAATATAATTAGCATAATCAGCATACCATGGAGTACTACGAGAAGCATTTATGACATTTAATTTTTCATCAGGAAAGCTATCATCAATAGGTAGTGGGTCATCAAGAATATTTTCTAACCTAGACAAGTTGTCTGCAATGGGGTTCTCATCTCCCTTTCTATCAATAATATGCAAATCAAATTCTTATAGCAAGAGAACCCATCTAATGAGTCTAGGTTTAGAATCTTTCTTTTCCATAAGATATTTAATAGCAGCTTGATCCATGTGAACAGTTACTTTGGAATCAACAATATAGGGTCTGAACTTATCACATGCAAATACAACTGCTAAAATTTCTTTTTCAGTGGTAGCATAATTTCTCTGGGCACTGTCTAGAGTTTTAATAGCATAATGAATAACCTTTAATTTCTTATCAACTCTTTGTCCTAGAACAACACCAACAGCATAATCACTAGCATCACACATAATTTCAAAGGGTAAATTCCAATCAGGTGGCTGAACAATAGGTGCAGAAATCAAGGCTTTCTTAAGTATTTCAAATGCTTCATCACAATCATCATGAAAAACAAAAGGAACATCTTTTTGCAAGAGATTAGTGAGAGGCCTAGAAATTTTAGAGAAGTCTTTAATAAACCTCCTATAGAAACTAGCATGACCAAGGAAACTTCTTATACCTTTGATATCTTTAGGACACAGCATCTTTTCATTAGCATCTACTTTAGCTTTATCAACTTCAATACCTCTTTCAGAAATTTAATGCCCCAAGACAATACCTTTGTTAACCATAAAGTGGCACTTCTCCCAATTCAATACAATATTAGTTTCTTCACATCTCTGCAAAACTCAATCAAGGTTGCTTAAGCAATCATCAAAAGAAGTTCCGTAAACAGAGAAATCATCCATGAAAACCTCAACAATCTTTTCACAAAAATCAAAGAATATAGCAGTCATACATCTTTGAAAGGTAGCAGGTGCATTGCATAAACCAGAAGGCATACATCTATAAGCGAAGGTACCGAAAGGGTAAGTAAAAGTGGTTTTCTCTTGATCATCCTTTGACACAGGTATTTGAGAGAAACCAGAATAACCATCTAGAAAGCAAAAAAGTTTATGCTTGGATAATCTTTCTAGCATTTGATCAATAAAAGGTAAGAGGGTAATGATCTTTTCTAGTAGCTTTATTTAATTTGTGAAAATCAATTACCATTCTATAACCTGTTACAATTTTGAAGAATCAATTCATTGTTATCATTAGGAACAACAGTGATACCTCCTTTCTTAGGGACACAATGAACACAGTTTACCCATTGACTATCAGTAATAGGATAAATTATACCTGCCTCCAAAAGCTTTAGTATTTCATCTCGTACCACTTCTTTCATCTTAGGATTTAACCGTCGTTGATGATCAACAACTGGTTTAGCGTCTTTCTCTAATTTAATTTTGTGTTGACATAGAGTGGTACTAATGCCCTTAAGATCATCAAGAGTATATCCAATAGCGGCACGATGCTTCTTCAGAGTTTTCAATAATTTCTTTTCTTCATGCTCTAAAAGGTTAGCACTAATAATAACAGGATATATCTTCTTTTCATCATGATAAGCATATTTCAGAGTATCGGGTAATTGTTTAAGCTCAAACATGGGATCACCCTTAGGTGGAGGAGGATCCCAAAGGATTTCAACAGGCAAATTGTGTTTCAAAATAGGTACTTGATTAAAGAATACTTCATATATTTCCCTTCTTTCATTCATAAACATATCATTTTCATGGTCTAGCAAATATTGTTCTAAAGGATCATTAGGAGGCATGGCAATAGAAGCAAGACCAATAATTTCATCCTTGCTAGGAAATTATTTATCGTGGGGTTGTCTATGAAATTTGGAGAAATTAAAATCATGAGACATATCCCCCAAACCAACAGTAACAATATCTTTCTCGCAGTCTACCTTAGCATTAACAGTATTCAAGAAAGGTCTACCAAATATAGTGGGACAAAAATTATCTTGTGGGGAAGCAAGAACAAGAAAATCGGTAGGATATTTTATCTTTCCACACAGGACTTCAACATCTCTAACAATCCCAATTGGTGATATAGTATCTCTATTAGCAAGCTTAATAGTAACATCAATATCTTCTATCTCAGCAGGTGCAATATCATTCATAATTTCTTTATACAAGGTATAAGGAATTGCACTAACACTAGCACCCACATCACATAAGCCATGATAACAATGATCTCCTATTTTAATAGAAACAACAGGCATGCCAACAATAGGTCTATGTTTATCTTTCATATCTGGTTTAGCAATCCTAGAAGCTTCATCATAGAAATAAATAACATGCCCATCAACATTATCAATCAAGATATCTTTAACCATAGAAATACTAGGTTCAACCTTAATTTTCTTAGAGGGTTTGGGTGTTCTAATATTACTTTTGTTGACCACAGTTGAAGCTTTAGCATGATCTTTTATTCTAACAGGGAATGGTGGTTTCTCAATATAAGCAGTAGGAACAATGGGATAAACATTATAAGTAATAATTTCTTCTTCAACTTTAATAGGTTCTACTACTTTAACTTCAATGGGAGGATGATATTTAAACCACTTCTCCTTAGGGAGATCAACATGAGTAGCAAAAGATTCACAGAAAGAAGCTACTATCTCAGAGTCAAGTCCATATTTGGTGCTAAAGTCATGAAAAGCATCGGTATCCATAAAAGATTTAACACAATCAAACTTAAGGTTTATACCTGACTCTTTACCTTTGTCAAGTTCCCAATCTTCAGAGTTGTGTTTAATTCTTTCCAACAAATACCACTTGAATCCAATATTCTTCTTCATATAGGAACCAGTACAAGAAGTATCGAGCATGGATCGATCATTATGAGATAGCCGAGCATAAATTTTTTGAATAATAACTTCTCTTGAGAGCTCATGATTGGGGCATGAATATAACATTGCCTAAAGCCTCCCCCAAGCTTGAGCAATACTTTCTCCTTCACGGGGCCAAAAATTATATATATAATTCCTATCACGATGAACCAGATGCATAGGATAAAACTTCTGATGAAATTCCAATTTTAATCGGCTATAGTTCCATCATCCAATATCATCCAATAGCCTATACCATGTCAATGTCTTTCCCTTCAAACATAAAGGGAAGACATTCTTCTTAAGAACATCCTTGGGCATACCTGCAAGCTTAACTAATACACAAACTTCATCCATATAGATTAGCTGCATATCAGGATGTAATGTTCCATCTCCTACATAAGGATTAGCTAGCAGTTTATCTATCATACCCGAAGGAATTTCATAATAAATATTTTCAGTAGGTGAAGCAGGCTGAGGAGCAACTCTTTGACCTTCCGGTCGAGGTGAAGATACCCCGAACAAGCCCCTCAAAGGATTATTTTCCATAGTAACAAGTGACAGTAAATTTCAGCACACTATATAATTGTTTCCTTACCAAAGGTGCTTCACTCCATAGCAACGACACCAGAAAAGAGTCTTGATGACCCACAATTATAGGGGATCTATCATAGTCCTTTTGATAAGTAAGAGTGTTGAACCCAATGAGGACCAAAAGGAAATGACAAGTGGTTTTCAGCAAGGTATTCTGTGCAAGCACTAAAATTGTCGGTAACAGATAGTTTTGTTATATGATAAATCGTAACGGGTAACAAGTAAATAAAGTAACTTAGGTGCAGCAAGGTGGCCCAATCCTTTTTGTAGCAAAGGACAAGCCTGGACAAACTCTTATATAAAGCAAAGCGCTCCTGAGAACACACGGGAATTGTTGTCAAGATAGTTTTCATCATGCTCATATGATTCGTGTTCGTTACTTTGATAATTTGATATGTGGGTGGACCGGTGCTTGGGTGTAGCCCTTCCTTGGACAAGCCTACCACTTATGATTAACCCCTCTCGCAAGCATCCGCAACTATGAAAGAAGTATTAAGGTAAACCTAACCATAGCATGAAACATATGGATCCAAATCAGCCCCTTACGAAGCACCACATAAACTAGGGTTTAAGCTTCTGTCACTCTAGCAACCCATCATCTACATATTACTTCCCAATGCCTTCCCCTAAGCCCAAATAATGGTGAAGTGTCATGTATTCGACGTTCACATAACACCACTAGTGGAGGGACAACATACATCTCATCAAAATACCGAACGAATAACAAATTCACATGATTACTTATAACAACACTTCTCCCATGTCCTCGGGAACAAATTTAACTACTCACAAAACATATTAATGATCAAGATCAGAGGAGTATTAATTATCATTAAGGATCTGAAAATATAATCTTCCATTGGATAAACCAACTAGCATCAACTACAAGGAGTAATCAACACTACTAGCAACCCACAAGTACCAATCTGAGGTTTTGGGACCAAGATCGAATACAAGAGATGAACTAAGGTTTGAGAGGAGATGGTGCTGGTGAATATGTTGATGGAGATTGACCCCCTCTCGATGAGAGGGTCGATGGTGATGACGATTTTGATGATGTCCCCCTCCTGGAGGGATGTTTCCCCGATAGAACAGCTCCGCCGGAGCCCTAGATTGGTTCTGCCCAGATTCTGCCTCAAGACGGTGGCGCTTCATCCCGAAAGCTTCCTTCTATTTTCTTCCAGGTCAAGACACACCATATAGCCAAAGATGGTCATCGGAGGCCTGCCAGGGGGCCACAAGGTCGGGGGGCGCGTCTAGGGGGTAGGGCGTGCCCTCCACCCTTGTGGCTGGCTGGTGGCCCCCTCTGGTACTTTCTTTGCCCAATATTTTTTATGTATTCCAAAAACATGCTCTGCTACCTCTTGAGCACTTGTGTTGGTTTTCCCTTGAAGAGGAAAGGGTGGTGCAGCAAAGTAGCGTAAGTATTTCCCTCAGTTTTTTAGAACCAAGGTATCAATCCAGTAGGAGGCGACGCACGAGTCCCTCGTACCTACACAAACAAGTAAATCCTCGCAACCAACGCGATAAGGGGTTGTCAATCCCTACACGGTCACTTACGAGAGTGAGATCTGATAGATATGATAAGATAATATTTTTGGTATTTTTATGATAAAGATGTAAAGTAAAATAAAAGGCAATAAAAATAACTAAGTATTGGAAGATTAATATGATGGAAGATAGACCCGGGGGCCATAGGTTTCACTAGTGGCTTCTCTCGAGAGCATAAGTATTCACGACGGGTAAACAAATTACTGTTGAGCAATTGACAGAATTGAGCATAATTTTGAGAATATATAGGTATGATCATGTATATAGGCATCACGTCCGAGACAAGTAGACCGACTCCTGCCTACATCTACTACTATTACTCCACACATCAACCGCTATCCAGCATGCATCTAGAGTATTAAGTTCAAGAGAACAGAGTAACGCTTTAAGCAAGATGACATGATGTAGAGGGATAAACTCATGCAATATGAAATAAACCCCATCTTGTTATCCTCGATGGCAACAATACAATACGTGCCTTGCTGCCCCTACTGTCACTGGGAAAGGACACTGCAAGATTGAACCAAAGCTAAGCACTTCTCCCATTGCTAGAAAGATCAATCTAGTAGGCCAAACCAAACTGATAATTCGAAGAGACTTGCAAAGATAACCAATCATACATAAAAGAATTCAGGGAAGATTCAAATATTGTTCATAGATAAACTTGATCATAAACCCACAATTCATCGGTCTCAGTAAACACACCGCAAAAGAAGATTACATCGAATATATCTCCACAAGAGAGGGGGAGAACTTTGTATTGAGATCCAAAAAGAGAGAAGAAGCCATCTAGCTAATATCTATGGACCCGTAGGTCTGAGGTAAACTACTCACACTTCATAGGAAGGGCTCTGGTGTTGATGTAGAAGCCCTCCGTGATCGATGCCCCCTCCGGCGGAGCTCCGGAACAGGCCCCAAGATTGGATCTCGCGGATACAGAAAGTTACGGCGGTGGAATTAGGGTTTTGGCTCTGTATCTGGTAGTTTGGGGGTATGTAGGTATATATAGGAGGAAGGAGTACGTTGGTGGAGCAACAGGGGGCCCACGAGGGTGGAGGGCACGCCTAGGGGGGTAGGCACACCCCCCTACCTTGTGGCCTCCTGGTTAATGTCTTGACGTAGGGTCCAAGTCCTCTGGATCATGTTCCTTCCGAAAATCACGTTCCCGAAGGTTTCATTCTGTTTGGACTCCATTTGATATTCTTTTTCGATGAAACCCTAAAATAGGCAAAAAAACAGCAATTCTGAGTTGGGCCTCCAATTAATAGGTTAGTCCCAAAAATAATATAGAAGTGTATAATAAAGCCCAATAATGTCCAAAACAGAATATAATATAGCATGGAACATTCAAAAATTATAGATACGTTGGAGACATATCAAGCATCCCCAAGCTTAATTCTTGCTCGTCCTCGAGTAGGTAAATGATAAAACAGAATTTTTGATGTGGAATGCTACTTGGCATAATTTCAATGTAATTCTCTTAGTTGAGGTATGAATATTCAGATCCGAAAGATTCAAGAAAAAAGTTTAATATTGACATAGAAATAATAATACTTCAAGCATACTAACTAAGCAATTATGTCTCTTCAAATAACATGGCCAAAGAAAGTTATCCCTACAAAATCATATAGTCTAGCTATGCTCCATCTTCACCACACAAAGTATTCAAATCATGCACAACCCCGATGACAAGCCAAGCAATTGTTTCATATGTGTAATGTTCTCAAACTTTTTCAATCTTCACGCAATACATGAGCGTGAGCCATGGACATAGCACTATAGGTGGAATAGAATGGTGGTTGTGGAGAAGACAAAAAGGGAGAAGATAGTCTCACATCAACTAGGCGTATCAACGGGTTATGGAGATGCCCATCAATAGATATCAATGTGAGTGAGTAGGGATTGCCATGCAACGGATGCACTAGAGCTATAAATATATGAAATCTCAAAAAAAAAGAAACTAAGTGGGTGTGCATCCAACTTGCTTGCTCACGAAGACATAGGGCATTTTGAGGAAGCCCATCGTTGGAATATACAAGACAAGTTCTATAATGAAAAATTCCCACTAGTATATGAAAGTGATAACATAGGAGACTCTCTATTATGAAGATCATGGTGCTACTTTGAAGCACAAGTGTGGAAAAAAGGATAGTAGTATTGCCCCTTTTTTTATTTTTTTGGGCCTTCCTTTTTTTTTCTCTGGCCTTTCTCTTTTTTGGGACAATACTCTATGATGATGATCATCACACTTCTATTTATTTACAACTCAATGATTACAACTTGATACTTAGAACAAAGTATGACTCTATATGAATGCCTCCGGCGGTGTACCGGGATAGCAATGATGCATGAGTGACTTACATGAATGAATTATGAACGGTGGCTTTGCCACGACTAAAATGTCAACTACATGATCATGCAAAGCAATATGACAATAATGGAGCATGTCATGATAAACGGAACGGTGGAAAGTTGCATGGAAATATATCTCGGAATGGCTATGGAAGTGCCATGATAGGTAGGTATGGTGGCTGTTTTGAGGAAGGTATATGGTGGGTGTATGATACCGGCGAAAGGTGCGCGGTATTAGAGAGGCTAGAAATGGTGGAAGGGTGAGAGTGCGTATAATCCATGGACTCAACATTAGTCATAAAGAACTCACATACTTATTGCAAAAATCTATTAGTTATCGAAGCAAAGTACTACGCTGATGACCCACAAGTATAGGGGATCTGTCGTAGTCCTTTCGATAAGTAAGAGTGTCGAACCCAACGAGGAGCAGAAGGAAATGATAAGCGGTTTTCAGCAAGGTGTTCTCTGCAAGTACTGAAATAAGTGGTAACAGATAGTTTTGTGATAATATAGGTTGTAACGAGCAACAAGTAACAAAAGTAAATAAAGTGCAGCAAGGTGGCCCAATCCTTTTATAGCAAAGAACAAGCCGGAACAAACACTTATAATAGGAAAAGCGCTCCCGAGGACACATGGGAATATCGTCAAGCTAGTTTTCATCATGTTCATATGATTCGCGTTCGATACTTTGATAATTTGATGTGTGTGTGGACCAGTGCTTGGGTGATGTTCTTACTTGAACAAGCATCCCACTTATGATTAACCTCTATTGCAAGCATCCACAACTACAACAAAAGTATTAAGGTAAACCTAACCATAGCATGAAACATATGGATCCAAATCAGCCCCTTACGAAGCAACGCATAAACTAGGGTTTAAGCTTCTGTCACTCTAGCAACCCATCATCTACTTATTACTTCCCAATGCCTTCCTCTAGGCCCAAATAATGGTTAAGTGTTATGTAGTCGACGTTCACATAACACCACTAGAGGCTAGACAACATACATCTTATCAAAATATCAAACGAATACCAAATTCACATGACTACTCATAGCAAGACTTCTCCCTTGTCCTCAGGAACCAACGTAATTACTCACAAAGCATATTCAAGTTCATAATCAGAGGGGTAATAATATGCATATAGGATCTGAACATATGATCTTCCACCAAATAAACCAACTAGCATCAACTACAAGGAGTAATCAACACTACTAGCAACCTACTAGCACCAATCCCGGACTTTGAGACAAGAATTGGATACAAGAGATGAACTAGGGTTTGGAGATGAGATGGTGCTGGTGAAGATGTTGATGAAGATTGCCCTCTCCCGATGAGATGAGCGTTGGTGATGACGATGGTGATGATTTCCCCTTCCGGGAGGGAAGTTTCCCCGGCAGAACAGCTCTGTCGGAGCTCTAGATTGGATCCGCCAAGGTTTCGCCTCGTGGCGGCGGAGTCTCGTCCCGAAAAGTTCCTCCTTATTTTTTTCTCATCGAAAGACCTCATATAGGAGAAGATGGGCATCGGAGAGCCACCAGGGGGCCCACGAGGTAGGGGGCGCGCCCTAGGGGGGCGTGCCCCCCACCCTCATGAGAAGGGTGTGGGCCCCCTGGCCTTCATCTTTGGCATGGATTTTTCTTTATTTCTTTTAAGATGTTCCGTGGAGTTTCAGGACTTTTGGAGTTACGCAGAATAGGTCTCTAATATTTGCTCCTTTTCCAGAATAGAATTCCAGCTGCTGGCATTTTCCCTCCTTATGCAAACCTTGTAAAATAAGAGAGAATAGCCATAAGTATGGTGACATAAAGTGAAATAACAGTCCATAATGCGATAAATATCGATATAAAAGCATGATGCAAAATGGACGTATCAACTCCCCCAAGCTTAGACCTCGCTTGTCCTCATGCAAAAAGCCGATAACAATAAATATGTCCTCATGTTTAGGGGTAGAGGCGTCGATAAAAATAAAATACGGACATGAAGGCATAATGATTATTCTCATAACAGCAACATATATAGATTTTGTCATATGATTACTTATGTTCAAGTGATGATCTATTCACAATGCAAAAGTATAAATCATAAACCTTATTGGGCTCCGACAAACTATAATCTCAGTCATTGAAGCAATTGCAATTTATCATAACATCAGAAAGAGTCTATGTCAGAGCTAAAAAGCAAGTCCCCATACTCAACTATCATTTAGTCCTCCATAATTGCTAACACTCACGCGATACTTGTGGTTATGGAGTTTTAATCAGACACAGAGAAAGATAGGGGCTTATAGTTTTTCCCCACAACCTTTTACCTCAAGGGTAATGTCAACAATAATGGTTCATGCTCCCCTACATCCAATTAGATATATATATATATATATATATATATCATGTTCTTTCCAACATGCTGGGCTTGCCAAAGGATAAAATAAAAAAAGAAAAGGTGAAGATCACCATGACTCTTGCATAAGGTAGAAGATAATAATAAAGGATAGGCCCTTCGCAGAGGGAAGCAGAGGTTGCCAAGTGCTTTTATGGTTGGGTATATAAAATCTCAATGCGAAAGAACGTCACTTTATATTGCCCCTTGTGATATGAACCTTTATTATGCAGTCTGTCGCTTTTAGTACTTTCACATCACAAGATCGTATAAAAGCTTATTTCTCCCACACCAATCAATCTTACATATTTAGAGCAATTTTTATTGCTTTGCACCGATGACAACTTACTTGAAGGATCTTACTCAATCCATAGGTAGATATGGTGGACTCTCATGGCAAAACTGGTTTAAGGGTATTTGGAAGCACAAGTAGTATTTCTACTTGGTGCTGAGAATTTGGCTAGCATGAGGAGGAAAGGCAAGCTCAACAAGTTAGAGGATCCATGACAACATACTTTATCTCAGATATAAGAAATACATAACTCATTACGTTGTCTTCCTTGTCCAACATCAACTCTTTAGCATGTCATATTTTAATGAGTGCTCCCAATCATAAAAGATGTCAATGATAATATATCTATATGTGAAGACCTCTCTTTCCTTATTACTTCCTATTAATTGCAACAATGACCAAAGCTATGTCTGCCAACTCCCAATAACTTTTAATCAGCATACTCTTTCTATATGAAGTCATTACTCTCAATAATATCAATATGAACTTTTTGTTTCTTTTTACTCTTTTTTCTCTTTTCTTTTATTCACCTAAGATCATGGCAAAATAATCAAGCTCTTGACTCAACACTAATCTTTATTATATATAGCTCACGGACTCGATTACATAGAGAGATCATAAAGCAAAACTCAAAACTAGATCATGCCATAAACTTTATTCTACTAGATCAAGATACTACTAATAGAATTGAAATAAGAAAAACGGTAAAGATATGAGTTGTGATTGTGATACGATACCGGGGCATCTCCACCAAGCTTGGCAGTTGCCAAGGGGAGTGCCCATACCCATGTGATCATGTCTCCTTGGTTGGTGAAGAAGGTGGAGGTGACGGATAATCGCACATCGAGCGTAAGAGGTCCTCCAGCTTGCGAATAATGCCCTTGAGTGCGACAATATGCTACTTCAACAAAATATTTCTTCTGTGAGATACTTGTTTTGAACACGAGATAACTCAATCATCTTGAAAGCTTCGATCTCAGTTGGGGTAAGAAGGTTATGATCAATTTGAAGGGTGTCTTCTGCTGCTGGAGCTTGATCCTCCGTAGCCTTCTTGATCCTTTCATCCTTGTTGACCTTCGTGGGTTCTTCCCTCTTTAGATCTATCTTCATTAGCCAGGCATCGTTGTCACCACTGTTGGAGGAGGGAGACGACATGATGCCTAGCCTGGAAAACCCTGACAGAAAACAGCTCGAAACAAGAACAGTGGAGGTTTGCGTGATATGGGAGTCAAAACCTTCGAGAGAATATATAATGAATTTTTACCGACCAAAATACGTAACATGCAAGAAAACGGAGTCCGGAAGGCACACGAGGTGCTCACGAGGTAGGGGAGCGTGCCCAAGGGGGTAGGGCGCGCCCACCACCCTCGTGGGGCCCTCGTGTCCTTCCCAGACTGCTACTTATTTTTATATTTCCTAAATATTCCAAAACGTAGAAATATTGCCTTAAAATTTGTTTTGGAGTCGGTTTACTTACCGTACCACATACCTATTCCTTGTCAGAGTCTAAAACGTTCCGGAAAGTGTCCCTTATGTATTCCTCCAGGGTTACGGTTTCAATAATATTGGTTTCAACATTTATGGGATTACCTAAGATATAATGTTTAATTCTTTGACCATTTACCACCTTCCTGATTTGTGCCCTCAAAGTTTTTGATTTTTATGGCACCGGAACGATAGACCTCTTCGATAACATAGGGGCCTTCCCATTTAGAGAGAAGTTTTCCTACAAAAAATCTTAAACGAGAGTTGTATAGCAATACATAATCACCTACATTAAACTCGAGCTTTTGTATCCTTTTCTCATGCCATCTTTTAACTTTTTCTTTAAACAACTTGGCATTTTCATAAGCTTCAGTTCTCCATTCATCAAGTGAGCTAATATGGAATAACCTCTTTTCACCAGCAAGTTTAAAATCATAATTAAGCTCTTTAATAGCCCAATATGCCTTATGTTCTAGTTCGAGAGGTAAGTGACATGCTTTTCCATAGACCATTTTATACGGAGACATACCCATAGGATTTTTGTATGCAGTTCTATAAGCCCATAATGCATCATCAAGTTTCTTAGACCAATTCTTTCTAGAACTATTAACAGTCTTTTGCAAAATTAATTTGAGCTCTCTATTGCTCAACTCTACTTGACCACTAGACTGTGGGTGATAAGGAGATGCAATTCTATGATTAACATCATATTTAGCAAGCATTTTACGAAAAGCACCATGAATAAAGTGTGAACCAATATCAGTCATTAAATATCTAGGGACTCCAAACCTCGGGAAAACTTCTTTAAGCATTTTAATAGAAGTGTTATGATCAACACTACAAGTTGGAATAGCTTCTACCCACTTAGTAACGTAATCAATAGCAACTAAAATATGTGTGTATCCATTAGAGGCAGGAAAAGGTCCCATATAATCAAAGCCCCAAACATCAAATGGTTCAATTACAAGAGAATAATTCATAGGCATTTCTTGACGTCTACTAATATTAGCAATTCTTTGACATTCATCACAAGACAAGACAAACTTACAGGCGTCCTTGAAGAGAGTAGGCCAATAAAAACCAGATTGCAATACCTTATGTGCAGTTCTATCTCCAGCGTGGTGTCCTCCATAAGGCTCGGAATGACACTTGCGTAGGATGTGTTCCTGTTCATGCTCAGGTACACAACGTCTAATAACACCATCTACCACTTCTTTATAAAGATGTGGGTCATCCCAAAAGTAATGTCTTAAATCATAGAAAAACTTTTTCTTTTGTTGGTATGTGAAGCTAGGTGGTATAAACTTAGCAACAATATAATTAGCATAATCAGCATACCATTGGAGTACTACGAGAAGTACTTATAACATTTAATTGTTCATCAGGAAAGCTATCATTAATAGGTAGTGGGTCATCAAGAATATTTTCCAACCTAGATAGGTTGTCTGGAACGGAGTTCTCAGCTCCCTTTCTATCAACAATATGCAAATCAAATTCTTGTAGCAAGAGAACCCATCTAATAAGTCTAGGTTTAGCATCTTTCTTTTTCGTAAGATATTTAATAGTAGCATGATCAGTTTGAATAATTACTTTAGAATCAACAATTTAAGATCTGAACTTATCATAGGAAAATACAACTTCTAAGAGTTCTTTTTCAGTAGTAGCATAATTTCTTTGAGCATTGTCTAGAGTCTTACTAGCATAATGAATAACATTTAATTTCTTATCAACTCTTTGCCCTAGAACAGGACCTACAGCATAATCACTAGCATCACACATATGTTCAAAGGGTAGGTTCCAATCAGGTGGTTGAACAACAGGTGCAGAGACTAATGATTTCTTAAGTATTTCAAATGCTTCTACACAATCATCATCAAAGACAAATGGTATATCTTTTTGCAATAAATTAGTCAAAGGCTGAGAAATTTTTGAGAAGTCCTTAATGAACCTCCAATAAAATCCAGCGTGACCAAGGAAACTTCGTATACCTTTGATGTCCTTGGGACATGGCATCTTTTCAATAGCATCAACCTTGGCTTTATCAACTTCAATACCTCTTTCAGAAACTTTGTGCCCCAAGACAATACCTTCATTAACCATAAAGTGGCACTTTTCCCAATTCAAGAAAAGATTAGTTTCTTCACATCTCTGCAAAACTCGATCAAGATTGCTCAAGCAATCATCAAAAGAGGAACCATAGATAGAAAAGTCATCCATGAAAACCTCACAAATCTTTTCACAAAAGTCAGAGAATATAGCCATCATGCATCTTTGAAAGGTAGCAGGTGCATTACATAAACCAAAAGGCATACGTCTATAAGCAAAAGTACCAAAAGGTCATGTAAAAGTAGTCTTCGATTGATCCCTAGCCGACATAGGTATTTGAGAGAAACCAGAATAACCATCTAGAAAGCAATAGTGTGTATGTTTGCATAATCTTTCTAGCATTTGATCAATAAAAGGTAAGGGGTAATGATCTTTCTTAGTAGCTTTATTTAATTTGCGGAAATCAATTACCATCCTATAACCTGTGATAATTCTTTGTGGAATCAATTCATCTTTATCATTAGGAACAACAGTAATACCTCCCTTCTTAGGGACACAATGGACAGGACTTACCCACTCACTATCAGCAACGGAATAGATTATACCTGCCTCCGGAAGCTTCAGTATTTCTTTTCTTACCACTTCTTTCATTTTAGGATTCAGACGGCGTTGAGGATCATGAACTGGTTTGGCATCTGCTTCCAAATTTATTTTATGTTGACATATAGTGGGACTAATGCCCTTAAGATCATAAAGAGTATATCCAATAGAAGCACGATGCTTCTTCAGAGTTTTCAATAATCTTTCTTCTTCATGCTATGAAAGGTTAGCACTAATAATAACAGGATATATCTTCTTTTCATCAAGATAAGCATATTTAAGATTATCAGGCAACTGTTTAAGCTCAAACACGGGATCACCCTTGGGTGGAGGAGGATCCCCTAAAATTTCAACAGGCAAGTTGTGATGCAGAATAGGTTCCTGTTTAAAGAATACTTCATCTATTTCCCTTCTTTCATTCATGAACATATCATTTTCATGGTCTAGCAATTAATGTTCTAAAGGATCACTAGGAGGTACGGCAATAGAAGAAAAACCAATAATTTCATCCTTACTAGGTAATTCTTCCTCACGATGTTGTTTACTAAATTTAGAGAAATTAAACTCATGAACCATATCATCCAAACCAACAGTAACAATATTATTAGTGCAGTCTATGGTAGCATTGATAGTATTTAAGAAGGGTCTACCAAATATAATTGGACAAAAGCTATCTTGCGGAGAAGTAAGAACAAGAAAATCAGCAGGATATTTAGTTTTCCCACACAAGACTTCAACATCTCTAACAATTCCAATTGGTGCAATAGTATCTATGTTAGCAAGTTTAATAGTGACATCAATATCTTGTAACTCAACAGGTGCAATTTCATTCTTAATTTCTTCGTATAAGTCATGAGGTATAACACTAGCACTAGCACCCATATCACATAAGCCATGATAACAATGATCTCCTATTTTAACAGAAATAACAGGCACGCCTACCACAGGTCTATGTTTATCTTTAACACAAGGTTTAGCAATTCTAGCAGTTTCACCTTCGAACTGAATAACATGCCCATCAATATTATCAGACAAGAGATCTTTAACAATAGCAATATTAGGTTCTACTTTAACTTGCTCAGGAGGTGTATAAGTTCTAATATTGCTTTTACGAACAATAGTTGAAGCTTTAGCATGATCCTTTATTCTAACAGGGAAAGGTGGTTTCTCAATATAAGAAGTAGGAACAATAGGATCATTATAAGTGACAGTGTTTTCTTCAACTTTAATAGCCGCATCTACTTTTACTTCTATGGGAGGATGATATTTAAACCACTTCTCCTTAGGGAGATCAACATAAGTAGAAAAAGATTCACAGAAAGAAGCTACTATCTCAGAGTCAAGTCCATATTTAGTGCTAAACTTACAAAAAATATCGGTATCCATAAAAGCTTTAACACAATCAAACTTAGGTGTCATACCTGACTCCTTATGTCGGTTTCAAAACCGGCGGATCTCGGGTAGGGGGTCCCGAACTGTGCGTCAAGGCCGGATGGTAACAGGAGACAAGGGACACGATGTTTTTTACCCAGGTTCGGGCCCTCTCGATGGAGGTAATACCCTACTCCTGCTTGATTAATATTGATGATATGGGTAGTACAAGAGTAGATCTGCCACAAGATCAAAGAGGCTAAACCCTAGAAGCTAGCCTACGGTATGATTGTTGTATATGGAGTTGATTGCCTACGGACTACAACCCTCCGGTTTATATAGACACCGGATAGGGTTAGGGTTACATAGAGTCGGTTACAATGGTAGGAGATCTTGAATATCCGCATCGCCAAGCTTGCCTTCCACGCCAAGGAAAGTCCCATCCGGACACGGGACGAAGTCTTCAATCTTGTATCTTCATAATCCAGGAGTCCGGCTGAAGGTATAGTCCGGCTACCCGAACACCCCCTAATCCAGGACTCCCTCAGTAGCCCCTGAACCAGGCTTCAATGACGACGAGTCCGACACGCAAATTGTCTTCGGAATTGCAAGGCGGGTTCCTCCTCCAAGTCCTTCATAGAAGATTGTAAACACCAAGAGTAGTGTCTGGTTCTGAAAAATAAGCTTCTCCATATTGCCATAGAGAGAATAATATTAACACAAATCAAATCTGCTGACGTATTCCGCAGTGCGTCATCACACTACAGCCAAGTCCTTCACTCGAATCGTTTTCACTTTTCCACCTCAGCGTGTTTTGCGAGGCGGTTTCCTTGGCACGTCTTGTCAAAGCAGAGATCGTGTGCCCCCCTTTTACGGGATTCTCATCAATACGGACGTGGGTAACCCAATCGTGCCCGTTAGCATGTTTTCTCGATTAAAGGCAAGTCCCAAACGGTTACGGGGAGGGCTCCTGGTATTCAACCTCTTATAAAGAGACCAAGGCCTTACTCCTTTTTCCAATCTCAAACGAGTTCGCCCATCGCCTCGAGTTCCAACACCCTAGGCTTTGGATTCCAGGTGCTTCGGACCTTCGACAATGTCCGGTTCCGACCTTCAAGGCCGATGGATGCCCTCCTCCGTCACGGAGGAGGACGTGCTAAAGTTGAGAGAGGCTAAGTTCTTGATCGCCGAAATTTCGCATAGGTTGCCTGCTCAAAGGCAGGCTATTCCCAGTCCCCAGCCCGGTGAGATCGTAGTGTTCATGTCTCACTTCCTTCGGGGGTTAAGCTTCCCGATGGATCCCTTCGTGAGGGGGCTGCTATTTTATTACGGGCTGGAATTTCATGACTTAGCTCTGGAGTCCATCCTCCACATTTCCTCATTCATCGTTGTGTGCGAAGCGTTCCTCCGTGTTACTCCTCACTTCGGATTATGGCTCAAGACTTTTGGAGTGGAGCCGAAGATGATTGAGGGACGGCACGCAGAGTGTGGAGGCGCTGTCATAAGTAAGACTGCTGATGCTCCATGGCCCGAGGGCTCCTTCCAAGAGGAGCTCGGCTTGTGGCAACGAGAATGGTTCTATATCACCGCTCCCAGGAGCGCCAAGTGGGCGGCGCCTCCTGCCTTTCGCTTGGGTCCCCCATCACGGCTAGCGTCATGGGTCAACAAAGGATTAGATTGGGGGTTATCCAAAGACGTGCCCTTGTTGCAGGGCCGCATTAGGGATCTCTTAGAAAGAGACCTCAACCTGGTCAAGGTGACGCAGGTCATGCTGATTTGCTGAACACTGCCCGGCAAACGTCGCTCCCTTCGTCTGTGGGAGTTTAATCCAAAGGGACCACGAGCTCTCCAGCATTTTATGGGCGCAATGCCCGTGGAGATGTATAAACTGTTCTTCGGATCACAAATGATGTGTGCGGATTTGACTGAGGACGCAGGCCTAAGCTGCAATCGCCCGGATACCCAAGTAAGTAACCTTGTGCCCGGACCTACTATCCATATAATCGTCATAAACTTGCCCCTAAAAGAGCTGTCCTTTTAAACAGGAGTGGATAGCGAAGGCAAAGCTGATCAGGTGTCCGGCTCCCCTTCCCGAAACCAGGCCGGATCCCGTGCTTGTCAGGATGTTGAAGATAATGCCTTTGGAGGGAAGTAAGGGGAAGGACAAGGGAACTATGGCCTCCTCGAAGAAGGCTGCTCCAAAGGGAGGAACCGACAATTCCTCTCCCAAGGGGAAGAAGAGGGCCGCCTCTGACAACCCGGAGACCATGGCCCCGAAGCGGGGGAGAAAATCCTCGTCAGAGGGTCCGATGCCGGGGAGTTCCTCGGCCGAACTACGCCCTCAAAGGGATCAGCCCTCCAGTGAGCCGTAAGTAGAGAGAGGTTTTCCTTTTGAGGGATGAGAGAAATCCTTGATTTATATCTGAGAAGATTAACCGAAATTTTACCTTGTAGCTCGGACCTCAGCCCTTCTCAGCAGAGCTCGTCTTCGGGGGATCTTCTTCCGAAGATGATGGAGAGCGGGACGCCTCCCCCTGCTGTACCGCCTAGCGAGGCGGGCAACCCTGAGGTGTCGTCGCGGAGGGTTTCTCTGAATCCGGCAGGGGCGGAAGATAGCTATGTGGCCCCCCAAGGCTTTCCGCGTCCGTCCTTCGAAAGAGGCCATAGGACAAGTCCGGCACCGTCTGGTGCTCGGCTGGAGGAGCTAAAGATTCTGCTGGGGTGAGCTTCTATCTCAGAGGAGCACCGTGCATTGATGGGCACGGTGATTGAAAGGATTTCATCCGCAGAAAGCGAATTGCATGAGGCCGTCAAAAGTTTACTGACGGGTTTTGAGGTACGTTAGATAATGTACACTTTTGTCAGTTGCACATAAGTAAGATGCGCCCTGTGTAGATAGTAGCCCCTGAGACTCTGCGCGTTGTCAAGAAATGACGACACGCAGAGGATCATAATCCCAGGTCTAAGATGTCGCCTTTGAATGTAGGTGGCGAGGTGTCCGGAATCAAGCCGAACTGATGATGTGGCCGAACTAAAGCGGCAACTGGACGTGGCAGATGCTGACATCACGCTTGTCAACAAGCGGCTTGATGAGGCTCAAGGTATGTAATTCTTCTGGCGGCATCAGGTAAGAGGAGCTTCATGCCAGTGTCTTACAATGTGTGTGCTTGACGCAGATGGTACGGCCGCCGTGGAGAATCTTAGGGCAGAGCTTGCCCGAGCTAAGGAGCAAGCCAGAAAAAGCGATGCGGCTGGCGAGAAAGCCCTTGAAGAGATGAGAGCCGAACAGGCTGCTCACTCCCGAAGCAAAGAAGAGATGGCCGAGATGGCCGATAAGTTAAAGAGCGCTGTAGACCGTTGCAAACTTCTTGAGAAAGAAGACCGGGCGAGACAGACGGACTTAGAGAAGGCCGTTGCCGATGCCAAGGACGCTCGCTCTGCGATGAGAGCTGCGAAGGAGGAGCTGCGTCAGGCCGAACAGATTGCGGCTGGAAAGCCCTTTCTGCTGCGGAGGAAGTTTTGTGATCCGAAGTTTGCTCCGTTGGACTGGATGTGGAGTGTGGAGGACACCTATCTGGATTTGGCAGCAAGTGCTGCTGATGCGGCCGAACACTTTCGAGATCTAAAAGATCGCGAAGTGGAAAAGCTTTTCTGGTCACAGTTCCACAATCCAGAGCGTCCACTGGCAGTGGATGATCGTTTGGCTCAACGGGCCGAACTGAATAGGTTGTCTGGACTCGCCATGAAGTACGTCATGGGTCACCTGTAGCCGGGGAGATCGGAGCCGAAGAGTTATTTCAGCTTGGTGCAGCAATTCCTTGATGCGGTGCCGTGTATAAATGCAATGAAGAGGTCAGCATGCATAGAGGGCGCTAGGATGGCTCTTGCCCGTGTTAAGACATACTGGGAAGAGATGGAGACCACCGTTGTTGCGTCCCAAGATTCGGAGAAAAGCCGAGTACCCTCCGAGCACTATTTTCAGGAAGTTCTTGAAGGCGCTCATGTAATAGAGACGCAGTGCCCGAAAGATGCTATGTTATGATAGCATATGTAATTATAAAGTAATATTTTGATAAACTGTAGTGGCCTTTTTTATACTTGTGCCTCCAAGTATTGGGAACACCTCCTGTGCGGCCATTTTAATATATATATATATATATATATATATATATATATAGAATCTGAAAGATGGCAGTCGTTGGCTTCAGCCCCCACGCACATAGTGCGGGGGTGCTTGTAGAAGACGCATTTTCACACTTAACCCAATGTCTTGGTCCTACAAAGGAGGTGATAGCGCAGCGGGCCAGGCAACCGGACTATAATGCTTTAACACTTTCACTTAGCCATAGGAGTTTGACAGTGAGACTATTTAGGTAGCTCCTTGGTGGCAACTGCGCTCGTCCGAGTTAGGTGCGCGTGTGTGCCTGACTGGGAAGCGGCCCTTCGTTAAAGCGGAGGAATCCGATAGATTCCGATAGGTCATCGAGTGGCTGACCAGTCTCACACTACATCATGACAGTCAGTTTTCGGCTTTCTCTACTGAGGTGCTCGCCCGGCCGAACCGGGGCACAATCGCAGTAGTTCTCCTAGTGCTACCTTAGCCGATAGAGCGGAACGTAAGGTAGCCAAACTCAGGAGCCGGGCAACCCAACATTTGACCAAAGACATGATTCGGAGCTGATGCATATAATGCCAAAACTCGCGACGCCGAACACTCCCTAAGGTGTTCGGTCTTTATGAGTGCGGGCGAAACAACACTCTTTATTAAAAAAGCCCCTAGTGTCCAGGTACGTGCAAAAATTCTGATGTGGCCACATGCCAAGACGCCAGCCTCCTCCTTGGTTATATCAGAAAGAAAAAACCAGGGGATGTGTAGCAACAAGAGACAGTAAAAAAGGTTTACGCAGGGTCTTAATCTAAAAAGAATCCTTTAGGATGGGTCCCTACTGCACGTCTGCGCCTGTGTCTCCGTTGTGCCGTATCCTGGACGGGCGTCGCACGACATTCATCTATAAAAGAGAGGAACTGAGTTTAAAACGGGTCGTGCCGAAAAAGTTTAAAATAAGCAAAGTATAAAGTAAGATATATAAGATTGAGCTTTATTGTCTCTTATTGTATATGCGTGGAGCCCCTAGTGCGGGGGTATATGGCTTCTAGGCCTGCATCAATGATGATTTTGCACCGAACTCGTCTATCCGCGTTCGTGGTCTTGAATGACCTATTTCGAAGTTTTTTGGCCGGTGAGGCCATTTTGCTGTGGGGCTGTCAAAGCGGCCGCACAGTCCTCCGCTTGGGGAGGCGCACTTTAGTGCTTCCCCTTCAAAGAGATGATGCCTCGTGGACCGGGCATCTTAAGCGTAAGAGATGCATAATGCGGTATTGCGTTAAAGCGAGCGAAAGCTTCGCGTCCCAGTAGTGCTTGATAGCGACTTGAGAACGGGACGATATGGAAGGTCAGCTTTTCGCGGCGGAGGTTATCGGCAGAGCCGAATGTGACTGTGAGCTGGAGAAAACCCATACAATGGGTGTCCGGACCAGGTATTACCCCTTGAAAGGAGGTTTTGCTGCGGTGGATTCTTGCTGGGTTTATCCCCATGTGTTGGATTCTATCCTGATATATCAGGTTTAGTCCACTGCCGCCATCCATAGGGACATTTGAAAACTGGAGTCCGCCAATTATTGGATCGAGTATCAAGGCAGTCCAGCCTACATTCTTGATACTCCTAGAATAATCTAGCTGATCGAAGATGATCGGTTTTGACAACCAGTGGCAGGACCCTTTGGGGATGGGCCGTGTGGTGCGTACCTTTACGGGCGCCGCATGTTTTTTTTATGTGAAGTGAGTTCACTGTTTTTACTTCTTGTGGGAAGTTCTTTTGTTTCCTGGTGCTCTGCTTTTGGGGTTCGTCCTCGTCTTCGCTTCGTGTGTCGAGCCCCTTGTGTTCGGCATTGAGTCTGCCGGATTGTTTGAAAACCCAACAGTCTCTGTGGGTATGGTTAGCAGGCTTCCGGGAGTACTGTGTATCTGACATATCCTGTCCAGGATTTTATTTAGGTTGGATGGATCGTCCCTGTTGTCCTGGGGGGGGCGATTTTTCCTGATTTTGTCGTGAGCCTTTGAATCCGGCATTGAATGCCGTGCTCTTCGGAATTTTGTCTTCAGTCCAGCGACGATCCTTGTTGCGTCGCGGTTTTCCGTTGCCATCCCTAGTTCCGGATGTACTTGGGTCGCTGGGGCTGCACCTTGCCAACCAGTTGTCCTCCCCTGCACAAAAGCGGGTCATGAGGCTTGTTAGTGCGGCCATTGTTCTTGGCTTTTCTTGGCGGAGGTGTCTGGCGAGCCATTCGTCTCGGACGTTATGCCTGAAAGCTGCTAAGGCTTCAGCGTCCGGATAGTCGACTATCTGGTTCTTTTTAGTCAGGAATCTATTCCAGAACTGCCGAGCTGATTCTCCAGGTTGTTGAGTTATGTGACTAAGATCGTCTGCATCCGGAGGGCGGACATAGGTCCCTTGAAAGTTCGCTCGGAAAGCATCCTCGAGCTCTTCCCAGCTTCCAATTGTGTTTTCGGGAAGGCTTTTAAGCCAATGCCGGGCTGGCCCTTTAAGCTTAAGGGGTAGATATTTTATGGCGTGGAGATCATCTCCCCTAGCCATGTGTATGTGGAGGATATAATCCTCGATCCAAACTCCAGGGTCTGTTGTTCCATCATATGCCTCTATGTTTACGGGTTCGAATCCCTCTGGGAATTCATAGTCCAGGACCTCATCGGTGAAACATAGGGGGTGTGCAGCGCCCCTGTATTTGGGTGTGCCAGATTCTGACGATGGCTTCATAGCGTTGCTTACGAGAGCTTGCTTTCTTGGCCCATAAATGGACCTGACTAGGCCATGATGCGAATCCTTAAGTGGGTCGCATGCTGATTTAGGTGCGGCGCCGCTTGCCGCTTTATGGGGTCCTCTATCCGACTGTGTGGCTTTTTCATGCGAGGGCTCTAGGGCCTCTTCGTCGAATTCAGGCAGTAGCTTTCTTTTCGGAGAGCTTTTAGTGCGGCGACTGTCGGCGTACTTATCTGTGGTATTCATTACTTTGCTCCATCTAATCTGGAGTGCATCTTCCGCTGTTTTTAGCTTCCGCTTCTGCTTTTTTAGGCTGCGTGCAGTTGCAACGAGCCTCTCGTGGAGATTCTTCTGCTCCATAGGTTTATTCAGCGTGAGGTCGTCCAGAATGCCGTTTTCGCTGGAGGAGGGATGTTCGGTTTCTCTATCCGTGTTGCCCTGTTCGGATGGTTGCTCTAAGGCCTACTCGTCGTCTACCGGCTCGTCCTGCTCTATGGCTGGGTTTTTGTCGAGGCGGGGCTTGGGTCGGCGTTTACGCTGACGCTTTGATTGCTTTTCGGGGGGTCGATCTCCCGTCCCATCCCCTTTTTCCTCGCTGTCGCTTCCTTTAGGGGTATCCACCATGTACACATCATGAGATGAGGTGGCTGTCCAATGCCCTATGGGCGTTGGTTCGTTAGTATCTCCTGCATCGTCATCCATGCTGTCGATGTCTCCGGAGTCGAAGTTGAGCATGTCGTTTAAATTGTCGACAGTGGCTACCAAGTGGGTGGGCTTTGAATTTCTTCGTCGTCCATATCCCATCCTCGCTGACCTTAGTCCGGCCAGGGCTCTCCTGATAAAGAGAGAGACTTAAGAGAATTCAGGATGTCGCCAAAAGGCGATTGCTGAAAGATGTTTGCGGCGGTGAACTCCATTATCGGCGCCCAATCGGATTCGATTGGCCGGGGCGCGGGGGGTTCGGAGTCCGGGGAGGAGTCCGGATCCTCGGAGTCACGGGTCGTGCAGAGTGCGGGGCTAGCGTTCGGCTCGATCGCTTTCGGGATCGCAGCCCCCGAGGTGACGTCCAACCGCTCATCCTTGATTGGTGCAATAGGCTCTGAGTTAGGGGTCGGAACCGATGCATGTGCGGCCTCCAGGACACTGTCCGGGGGCAGAGCTAGATCATGCCCCTCGAGATAGTGCGGCGCGCTTGGCCGTGGCTCAAGCCCGTCGAAGATCAAGTCTCCACGGATGTCAGCCGTGTAGTTTAAGCTTCCAAACCTGACTTGATGGCCAGGGGCGTAGCTTTCGATCTGCTCCAGGTGGCCGAGCGAATTGGCCCGCAGAGCGAAGTCGCCGAAGACGAAGATCTGTCCGGGGAGCAAAGTCTCACCCTGGACCGCATCGTTGTTGATGATCAAAGGAGCCATCGGGCCTAAAGGCGACGACACAGAGGAACTCTAATGAAAGCACCAATGTCGGTGTCAAAACCGGCGGATCTCAGGTAGGGGGTCCCGAACTGTGCGTCAAGGCCGGATGGTAACAGGAGACAAGGGACACGATGTTTTTTACCCAGGTTCGGGCCCTCTCGATGGAGGTAATACCCTACTCCTGCTTGATTAATATTGATGATATGGGTAGTACAAGAGTAGATCTACCACGAGATCAGAGAGGCTAAACCCTAGAAGCTAGCCTATGGTATGATTGTTGTATATGGAGTTGATTGCCTACGGACTACAACCCTCCGGTTTATATAGACACCGGATAGGGTTAGGGTTACATAGAGTCGGTTACAATGGTAGGAGATCTTGAATATCCGCATCGCCAAGCTTGCCTTCCACGCCAAGGAAAGTCCCATCCGGACACGGGACGAAGTCTTCAATCTTGTATCTTCATAATCCAGGAGTCCGGCTGAAGGTATAGTCCGGCTACCCGAACACCCCCTAATCCAGGACTCCCTCACCTTACCTTCGTCGAGGTCCCAATGTTCAGAGTTGCGTTTAATTCTATCCCATAAATTCCATCTGAATTCAATAGTCTTCATCATAAAAGAGCCAGCACAAGAAGTATCAAGCATGGTGCGATTGTTTTCAGAAAGCCGAGCATAAAAACTTTGCATAATTATTCTCTTGAGAGCTCATGATTGGGGCATGAATATAACATTGATTTAAGCCTCCCCCAAGCTTGAGCGATGCTTTCTCCTTCGCGAGGCCAGAAATTAAATATATAATTGCGATCACGATGAACAAGATGCATAGGGTAATACTTTTGATTAAATTCCAGCTTCAATCGTTTATAGTCCCATGATCTCATATCATCACATAGCCTATACCATATCAATGCGTCTCCCTTCAAAGATAAAGGGAAGACCTTCTTCTTAGCACCATCATCGGGTATACCTGCAAGCTTAAATAAACCACAAACTTCATCCACATATATTAAGTGCTCATCGGGATGCTTTGTTCCATCTCCTGTAAAAGGGTTAGCTAGCAGTTTTTCCATCATACCCGAAGGAAATTCAAAAGGAGTTTCATTTTCAATAGGTTCAGTAGGTTGAGGAGCAACTCTTTGCTCTACTGGACGGGGTGAAGATACCCCGAACAAGCCCCTCAGAGAATTACTTTCCATAGTAACAAGTGACGGTAAATTTCAGCACACTATATAAATTTTTCCTTACAAAATTCCACCTACCAAAGGCACTACACTCCCCGGCAACGGCACCAGAAAAGAGTCTTGATGACCCACAAGTATAGGGGATCTATCGTAGTCCTTTCGATAAGTAATAGTGTCGAACCCAACGAGGAGCAGAAGGAAATGGTAAGCGGTTTTCAGCAAGGTATTCTCTGCAAGTACTGAAATAAGTGGTAATATAGGTTGTAACGAGCAACAAGTAACAAAAGTAAATAAAGTGCAGCAAGGTGGCCCAATCCTTTAGTAGCAAAGGACAAGCCAGAACAAACTCTTATAATAGGAAAAGCGCTCCCGAGGACACATGGGAATATCGTCAAGCTAGTTTTCATCACATTCATATGATTCGCGTTCAATAGTTTGATAATTTGATATGTGGGTGGACCAGTGCTTGGGTGCTGTTCTTACTTGAACAAGCACCCCACTTATGATTAACCTCTATTGCAAGCATCCGCAACTACAACAAAAGTATTAAGGTAAACCTAACCATAGCATGAAACATATGGATTCAAATCAGCCCCTTACGAAGCAACACATAAACTAGGGTTTAAGCTTCTGTCACTCTAGCAACCCATCATCTACTTATTACATCCCAATGCCTTCCTCTAGGCCCAAATAATGGTGAAGTGTTATGTAGTCGACGTTCACATAACACCACTAGAGGCTAGACAACATACATCTTATCAAAATATCAAACGAATACCAAATTCACATGACTACTCATAGCAAGACTTCTCCCTTGTCCTCAGGAACGAACGTAATTACTCACAAAGCATATTCAAGTTCATAATCAGAGGGGTAATAATATGCATATAGGATCTAAACATATGATCTTCCACCAAATAAACCAACTAGCATCAACTACAAGGAGTAATCAACACTACTAGCAACCTACTAGCACCAATCCCGGACTTTGAGACAAGAATTGGATACAAGAGATGAACTAGGGTTTGGATATGAGATGGTGCTAGTGAAGATGTTGATGAAGATTTCCCTCTCCCGATGAGAGGAGCGTTGGTGATGACGATGTCGATGATTTCCCCTTCCGGGAGGGAAGTTTCCCCAGCAGAACAGCTCTGCCAGAGCTCTAGATTGGATCCGCCAAGGTTCCGTCTCGTGGCGGCGGAGTCTCGTCCCGAAAAGTTCCTTCTTATTTTTTTCTCATCGAAAGACCTCATATAGGAGAAGATGGGCATCGGAGAGCCACTAGGGGGCCCACGAGGTAGGGGCGCGCCCTAGGGGGGGCGCCCCCCACCCTCGTGAGAAGGGTGTGGGCCCCCTGGCCTTCATCTTTGGCGTGGATTTTTCTTTATTTCTTTTAAGACGTTCCGTGGAGTTTCAGGACTTTTGGAGTTACGCAGAATAGGTCTCTAATATTTACCTCCTTTTCCAGACTATAATTCCAGCTGCCGGAATTCTCCCTCCTTATGCAAACCTTGTAAAATAAGAGAGAATAGCCATAAGTATTGTGACATAAAGTGAAATAACAGTCCATAATGCGATAAATATCGATATAAAAGCATGATGCAAAATGGGCGTATCATACGCGCATGCTCCTAGGGGGATAGATTGGTAGGAAAAGACCATCACTCGTCCCCGACCGCCACTCGTAAGGAGGACAATCAATAAATACATCATGCTCTGACTTCTTAACATAACGGTTCACCATACGTGCATGCTACGGGAATCACAAACTTCAACACAAGAATTTCTCAAATTCACAACTACTCAACTAGCACAACTCTAATATCAGCATCTCCATATCTCAAAACAATTATCAAGTTTCAAACTTCTCATAGTATTCAACACACTCATAAGAAAATTTTATTTATTTAATCTTGAATACCTCAAATAATTAAAGCAAATTACCATGTTGTTTTGTAGGACTCCCAAAATAATCTAAGTGAAGCATGAGAGAACAATGGTTTCCATAAAACAAATCCACCGACATTCTCTAAAAGATATAAGTGAAGCACTAGAGCAAAAACTATATAACTCAAAAGATATAAGTGAAGCACTAGAGCAAAAACTATATAACTCAAAAGATATAAATGAAGCACATAGAGTACTCTAATAATTTCCGAATGATGTGTGTCTCTCTCAAAAAGGTGTGTGCAGCAAGGATGATTGTGGAAAACTAAAAAATAAAGACTCAAATAATACAAGACGCTCCAAGCAAAACACATATCATGTGGTAAATAAAAATATAGCTCCAAGTAAAGTTACCGATAGAAGTAGACGGAAGAGGGGATGCCTTTCGGGGCATCCCCAAGCTTTGGCTTTTAGGTGTCCTTAGATTATCTTGGGCGTGCCATGGGCATCCCCAAGCTTAGGCTATTTCCACTCCTTGTTCCATAATCCATCAAATCTTTACCCAAAACTTGAAAACTTCACAACACAAAACTTAAAGTAGAAAATCTTGTGAGCTCCATTAGCAAAAGAAAACAAAACACCACTTCAAGGTACTGTAACTCATTCTTTATTTATATTGGTGTTAAACCTACTGTATTCCAACTTCTCTATGGTTTAGAAACTATTTTACTAGCCATAGATTCATCAAAATAAGCAAACAACACACGAAAAACAGAATCTGTCAAAAACAGAACAGTCTATAGTAATATGTATCTAACGCAAAATCTGGAATGCCAAAAATTCTAAAATAAATTTATGGACGTGAGTAATTTATCTATTAATCATCTACAAAAATAATTAACTAAATAGAACTTTCCAAATAAAAATAGCAGTAGTTCTTGTCAGCGCTAAAGTTTCTGTTTTTTACAGCAAGATTAACAAGACTTTCCCCAGGTCTTCCCAACGGTTCTACTTGGCACAAACACTAATTAAACACAAAAAACAACCAAAACAGAGGCTAGATAAATTATTCATTACTAAACAGGAGCAAAAAGCAAGGAACAAAAATAAAATTGGGTTGCCTCCCAACAAGCGCTATCGTTTAACGCCCCTAACTAGGCATAAAAGGCAAGGATAGATCTAGGTGATATCATCTTGGGTTTTTAATTTTTTTGCGGAGTTATGCTCGAATCCGGGAGGTTCCTTACGTTTACCCTCATATTCGGAAATTTTGACATCTAAAGAATCCAAACGCTTATTGCAAAGGGTAATCAACATATTCATGCGGTGGAGATTCCCGCTAACACTCTTAAGAGGTTCAAGAGATTTTTGTAAGATCTTGGTTACTTCGCAAATTTTCTTGAAAATTTGAGTTTCTTCTTGGGTATGATGATGCCCCTTTTGTTGGGGTAGTGTTCCCACTATACCCTCTATAATTTGATGTGCAATACAGCGATCAATTTCAACAAAATTGCCTTTGGCAACGCAATCCAAGAGTCGTCTATGAGATAGATTTAATCCAACATAAAAGTTGCGAACAAGAATTCTAAAATTCACCTCTAGGGTGCAATTACGATAAAACCCCATCATTCTAAACCAAGCATCTTTTAAGTTTTCTCCTTGTCTTTGTTTGAAGTGAATAACCTCAAACTCGGGAGACAAAGGGGAAGATAGGGGACTAGCCATAACGACAAGCAAGCAATCCAACACACAAGTAAACGAGGAACGGGCAAAAAGAGGCAAATAGAGAAAGAGAGGGAGGATAGAGAGAGAGGGCAAATAAAACTTCAAGGGTGAAGTGGGGGAGAGGAAAACGAGAGGCAATTGGCAAATAATGTAATGCGGGAGATAAGGGTTGTGATGGGTACTTGGTATGTTGACTTTTGCGTAGACCTCCCCAGCAGCGGCGCCAGAAATCCTTCTTGCTACCTCTTTAGCACTTGTGTTGGTTTTCCCTTGAAGAGGAAAGGGTGGTGCAGCAAAGTAGCGTAAGTATTTCTCTCAGTTTTTGAGAACTAAGGTATCAATCCAGTAGGAGGCCACGCACGAGTCCCTCGTACCTACACAAACAAATAAATCCTCGCAACCAACGCGATAAGGGGTTGTCAATCCCTACATGGTCACTTACGAGAGTGAGATCTGATAGATATGATAAGATAATATTTTTGGTATTTTTATGATAAAGATGCAAAGTAAAATAAAAGGCAATAAAAATAACTAAGTATTGGAAGATTAATATGATGGAAGATAGACCCGGGGGCCATAGGTTTCACTAGTGGCTTCTCTCGAGAGCATAAGTATTCACGGTGGGTAAACAAATTATTGTTGAGCAATTGACATAATTGAGCATAATTTTGAGAATATCTAGGTATGATCATGTATATAGGCATCTTGTCCGAGACAAGTAGACCGACTCCTGCCTGCATCTACTACTATTACTCCACACATCGATCGCTATCCAACATGCATCTAGAGTATTAAGTTCAAGAGAACAGAGTAACGCTTTAAGCAAGATGACATGATGTAGAGGGATAAACTCATGCAATATGAAATAAACCCCATCTTGTTATCCTCGATGGCAACAATATAATACGTGCCTTGCTACCCCTACTATCACTGGGAAAGGACACCGCAAGATTGAACCCAAAGCTAAGCACTTCTCCCATTGAAAGAAAGATCAATCTAGTAGGCCAAACCAAACTGATAATTCGAAGAGACTTGCAAAGATAACCAATCATACATAAAATAATTTAGAGAAGATTCAAATATTGTTCATAGATAAACTTGATCATAAACCCACAATTCATCGGTCTCAACAAACACACTGCAAAAGAAGATTACATCAAATAGATCTCCACAAGAGAGGGGGAGAACTTTGTATTGAGATCCAAAAAGAGAGAAGAAGCCATCTAGCTAATAACTATGGACCCGTAGGTTTGAGGTAAACTACTCATAGTTCATCGGAAGGGCTATGGTGTTGAAGTAGAAGCCCTCCGTGATCGATGCCCCCTCTAGCGGAGCTCCGGAACAGGCCGCAAGATGGGATCTCATGGATACAGAAAGTTACGGCGGTGGAATTAGGGTTTTGGCTCCGTATCTGGTAGTTTGGGGCTATGTAGGTATATATAGGAGGAAGGAGTACATCGGTGGAGCAACAGGGGGGCCACGAGGGTGGAGGGCGCGCCCAGGGGGTAGGCATGCCCCCTACCTCGTGGCCTCCTGGTTGATGTCTTGACGTAGGGTCCAAGTCCTCTAGATCATCTTCGTTCCGAAAATCACATTCCCGAAGGTTTCATTCCGTTTGGACTCCGTTTGATATTCTTTTTTTGCGAAACCCTAAAATAGGCAAAAAACAACAATTCTGGGCTGGGCCTCCGGTTAATATGTTAGTCCCAAAAATAATATAAAAGTGTATAATAAAGCCCAATAATGTCCAAAACAGAATATAATATAGCATGGAACAATCAAAAATTATAGATACGTTGGAGACGTATCATGCTCCGTGAAGTTTCAGGACTTTTTGAGTCATGCAGAATAGGTCTCTAATATTTGCTCCTTTTCCAGTCCAGGATTCCAGCTGCCAGCATTCTCCCTCTTCATGTAAACCTTATAAAATAAGAGAGAATATGGATAAGTATTGTGATATAATGTGTAATAACAGCCCATAATGCAATAATTATCAATATAAAAGCATGATGCAAAATGGACGTATCACTCCTCCCCCTTCTCTATATGTGAGAGAGCCATCAGAACGTGCCTACACTTCTAGCATACATTTTCTGAGAGGGAACCACCTACTCATGAGTTGAGATCGAGATATACCAATCCTACCACAAGAATCTTGATTTCTAGCCTTCCCCAAGTTGCTTTCCACTCAAATCACCTTTCCACCATATCCAAATCTGTGTGAGAGAGTTGAGTGTTGGGGAGACTATCATTTGAAGTACAAGAGCAAGGAGTTCATCATCAACACAACATCTATACCTTTTGGAGAGTGGTGTCTCCTAGATTGGTTAGGTGTCGCTTGGGAGCCTCCGACAAGATTGTGGAGTTGAACCAAGGAGTTTGTAAGGGAAAGGAGATAGCCTACTTCGTGAAGATCTATCCGAGTGAGGCAAGTCCTTCGTGGGCGATGGCCATGGTGAGATAGACAAAGTTGCTTCTCTGTGGACCCTTCATGGGTGGATCCCTCCGTCGACTCGCGAACCATTACCCTTCGTGGGTTGAAGTCTCCATCAACGTTGGATGTATGATAGCACCACCTATCGGAACCACGCCAAAAATCTCTGTGTCATCATTGCGTTTGCACTCTCCAAACCCTTCCCTTTACCTTCATATGCAATGTTTTACTTTCCTCTACTACACTCTTAGGATTGCATGTGTAGGTTGATTGCTTGACTTGTGCTAATTGCTAAAATCTGCCCACAACTAAAATTGGGAAAAGCCTAGATTTTTATTTGGTCAAGTAGTCTAATCACACCCCCCTCTAGACCTACTTTCGATCGTACACATAGCTACTGGTACATACCCTTAGCCTCGAGGATGAACTACTCAAACATCACCATGAAAATGGAGGAGAAGTTGGTGGTGATGGTGATGGAGGAGATGTCCCCAGCGGCGCTCTGGCGCCACTGGAGGAGAGGGAGAAGGGCCCCCTTACTTCTTCCTTGGCCCTCCGGAGAGAGAGAGAGAGAGCTCCCCTTGATTCAATCACTCTATTGTCTTCTATTTTGCCCCATCCTGCAAATAAGCGCCGCCGGGAGCCATGGTGGACACAATATAGATATGAGCTCAAGAAGCATTTGGCGGTGGAGAAGCAAATCGCGGACGCATGCATGGATGAGGACGTGATGGCTGCCATGCATGCCGACCCCCAAATCTTGGAGGAGCACTTCGTCAATCGAGGCCACCGACAATGCCTCGCGTGCGGATGCTACCACGCGATTGGCTACTTTAAACAAAAGTTTGTGGTGTTTTCATGAGGTCACTGCCGGTACCTTCGACAAAGACTACGGGGTGTTTTCTCAGTGAGTCTGTGCTTACCTCAACTCCAGAGCCGGGAGGTTGGTGCCCAGAGTAGCTCAGGCGACTCGCCACTACGAGGAGGGCACCCATGATGTGGAGGCCTCACCCTCTTCCAAGCTTAAGGAGCCCATTCTCATCGATATATCCGACAATGAGTAGTAGCTCATTTTTGTAGCTTGCTATAAGGACATATGTCCAGCTAGCTACGACTGCTAAGCATGTTTGGTTTACCTGTTGCATGTGATGCTCCTGCCTTTCCTTTAGAAATTCTAGTGAATTTTCCTATGTAATGTTACTATGCAAATTGATTTTCTAGTATATATGTTCTATATATTGTGCAATGTGGTGCTCAGTTAACTGTTTGGCTCATTTGTTGTGATGTCCAGTTAGTTGTTTGGTTCAATTCTACATTCCCCTCCACCACCCCCGTTGGCCTCATAAGCCTCATGGCTAGTAGGAAATGATCTGACTTGGGCGACAGAATGTGTTTTACAATAATTCCAACATTTGAGTACTTGAACTTGCTTCTTCACGAAGCGCCACACTTTATTTTCTTGACTCGTAGCAACAAATAATGCAGTAATAGGTAATGTTTCAAATCATGCAAGTATTGTACCGAGTTAGGACTCTCAGCTCTTAGTTTAGCCTCGGTGCTATTTTAGTCTAAGCTAGTATACAACAATTCTAAACCCATAGCAGGAACAACTACTTGTGGCCTTGGATATATATACCAGTCCCCTAGGCCCACAAGTAGTAAGCCCAAACTGAGTCTATTAGCGCATCTTGTCCTTAGCAGCAAGTGAAATTCTAGTTTTATTATAATGTGATGTTCAATTCTTGTGGGTACAATCATGTATTGTTAAGCATATGAGAATAAATTGAATTTAGTTGTACTAAATACATGAGAAACATATACAGTTGCTATATTCCCAAGTTGTTAAGCATTCTTGGTCTGGTTAACTGTCTGATCTTCTATTATGTTCTATTGTGCAATGTGGTGCTCAGTTAACTGTTTGGTTCATTAGTTGTGGTGTTCAATTAACTGTTTGGTTCAATTCTACAATGTGAAGCTCAATTGTTGTGGGTACAATTTTGTATTATTAAGCATTGTGAGAAATAGATCGAATTTGGTTGTACTTAATGCATGATAAATATATACAATTGCTATATTTCCTAGTTCTTAAGCATGCTTGGTTTGGATAACTGGCTTTTCCATGTGGCTCAAATTAATTCGCTTGATTTTCAATTTTTATGCATCAACATATTTTAACAATAGTATGCCAACTCTGACTTAACCAGATCAATAACTACCTTATATGTGTTGTAGGGAAAGAATGAGAGGCACTGAGGTTTACCATCGAGGTTTGCACATGCATGGTGCTTTGGTTCATAGCACATTATTGTGCAATTGTAGTAGCCATTCTAATATTTAGGTTTTCAACAATTTGGTCTTGCACATGTAGGTCCTGTTGTTAGAGGTTTAGACCCAGTTCAAACCATTTTGCATATGGGGAAATGAGATGTTCATGAATATCAGTCAAGTCAAGACACTCAAAAATATTGTTAGGATAAAGAAACTAGCAACATAAAACAACAAGATCTTTGTCTGCACAATGAAGAAGACATCAGTCAACTACATGATGGTACTAACTCTTATACCTTGTGTTTTCTTCCTTTGTGCCATTTCAAAATTTGGAAGATATTTATGCATATCTTTGTTTTTAGGCCTTTCCAAAGTAGTTCACTGATGATTACCTCTCAAACCACCTATATGGTCAAGAGGCGAGGAAGCTATTCATACAACACCCACAGTACATGTCGGCGTTCTGGGAACAGGGGTCCCCAGACTTGCCTTCCTGCGGCCCACGGCGTGGCTTTGCTGGCAGGCCTGTATGGCCCATCTTCATCAAAAAGGAATCAAGACCCTCGCGAGGGTCCAAGTCTCGCTAGGCAGATGACAAAAGACCTCCACAGGAGCGGCCTCCCCAGGCTGGCTCGTGAGGGGAGGAGCGTTCAAGGTCGGGCAAACCTCGCGAGGTTCTCGTGACGTGAGCCATGACGATCGAGACCAAGCGGGCGCCAGGCGGGCGCAACGTCCTTGTTTCCTCTTTGGTTCTAAGGGGGCAAGCGCAGGCACGGAGTACCGAGGCATCAAGTAAAGGTTTCCATATTGGTGCAACGAGACCAAGACCAGAAGGACGGCAAGAAGGAGGTCACCATGGAACCTAGGACGGCGTCACCGCCAGAACCTTTGGTTGGCGAAGACCACCTTTTGTCAGGATAGCTTGTACTGGCTGTCCCCTTTCAAATTGGTCGTTGTTGGCTCCCTTCCCGCTCAATATTTCAGGAGAGGACCAGGGCCTCTATAAATAGGACTAGCCACCACCATAGGAGATAGATCATCTAGGTCATCCCAAGCCAGACAAGTGCACCAAGCACAAGATCATCTCAACCTCAGGAGGCCGTTCTTCCCCTTGTACTGTTCATCCTCAGACCAAGAGGCAATCCACCACCACCACACTGGAGTAGGGTATTACACCACAATGGTGGCCCGAACCAGTATAAATCTTGTGTCCTTTGTGTTGCGAGTTCATCGGGTTAGTTTGTGAGATCTAGGCTAAGTTAGGACGCGGATCGATAGGGCGGGAGATATTCGCGCACACCCCAGTGTTCGAACCTTAAAGGTTTTGCCGGAACCCATGATCTGACATTTGGTGCGCTAGGTAGGGGGGGAGATCTTCACGCGCACCCCAGTGTTCGAACCTTAAGGGTATTGCCGAAACCCGTGATCCGACATTTGGCACGCCAGGTAGGGGTGCGCCGAAGCTTCCCTTCCGCCACTCCGCGTCATGTTGCTTAATCATCTCCATGGCGGCCGCGCGTCGCGCCCGTGCCGAGCGCCGGGCTGCCCTCGCCAATCGTGTTTCTCAGACGGCCCCCGTCGGCGCGCCACCCTGTCGCTCTCCGTTTCTTGCCGCCAACGCCGCCATCGGCCCGGTGGGGAACGAGCAGCAAGCATCCTCGCTACACCCTCGGTGCGACAAGACGGCCGCACCGCCACTCCATCGCTGACTCCCGCTGGTTCGTCGTCTCACGCTCGTCGTGTTCCCGCGGACGCACGCGCCGCGCTCCTCATGGCGCACGAGCTTCTACGCTACCGCCCAGTCAACGACCTCTACGAGGACTGGCTTGACCACATCGTCGAGCTTGTTCGCGCCGCAGGGGGCTTCCCTGCGTCGTCCCACTCTTTGCCTCGCCCGCCGCCAGCCACGGGCGATGCAGCTCAAGAAGAACCTCCACCACCTCTTCCCCAAGACGGTGCCCTACCGCCAAGGCACGCGGCTCCACGGCGCAACCCACCGCATCCGGCGCCCGCGCGTGAAGAAAGAAGCTGTCAAGAAGTCCCTCGACCGCAGGCGAACCCTCCGCCACTCCTCGCTCCGCCGCGCTAGGATCGTTTGCTGCGGCAAGGCCCCGCGCCACACCAAGGCCAAGCTCCACCTACAAGGTGGGCACCGGTGACCACGGCCGGCTGCCACGCCTTCACCCCTGAGCTGCGCAGCGTCCCCTGGCCGGGCAAATTCAAGCCAGATCTGCCTCCTCGCTACGACGGCACCCCCGACCCCGTGGAGATCCTGCAGCTCTACGAGCTGAGCATCGAGGCAGCCAACAGCGACAAGAAGGTCTTGGCGAACTGGTTTCCCATGGCTCTCAAAGATGGCCCCCGCACCTGGCTCCTCAACCTGCCGCCAGGCTCAATTTCCTCTTGGGACGAAATGCGCAACCGCTTCATCGCCAACTTCCAGGGCACTCGCAACCGCCCCCCGGTCGCGGGCAACCTACACCGCATCAAGCAACAACCAGGAGAGACCCTGTAGAAGTACATTCAACGCTTCAACAGTGCACGGATCAAGATCCCCAAGGTGACCGATGAGGCCATCATCTCAGCGTTCTCCGACGGCGTCCGCGACATCAAGATGAAGGAGGAGCTCGCCATCCACAAGGAAGTGTGCATGACCTTGGAGCTATTCAACATCGTGACCAAGTGTGATAGAGCTGAGGAGGGGCGCCTCTCCCTCCTCGAACTCCCTGCTACAGATCCAGAGGAGAAAAAGACCAAGGCCAAGGATGTGAAGTGCAAGGGAGCAGCCCTGCTCGCGGCAGAGCCAGACACCAAGCGCGGCAGAGACCAGCCTGAGTCATCCAAGGGCAGCCGACCGTTCTGCGCCTTCCACAATCTGCATAACCACAATACCAGTGACTGTCAAGAGCTTAGAGCCATTCAAGAAGGACGCTTCGGTCGACGCCCCGAGCGCAGCGACCGGGGCTACGGCCGAGGAGGAGGACGTGGTGGAGGACGCTGGGACGACCGTGACCCGCGCCAGGAGTGGCACGACTGGCCTCATGAGGACCGCTGGCAGGATCAGCCTCGTGAGGCGCCTGGAGGGAACAGCCTCATGAGGCTCGTCCTCAAGGAAACACCGGCCTTCCTCCATTACCGCCACCACCCAGAAGGAACGACGACCACCATCAAGACGAGGGGGGTGGGGGCTTTCAGGAGCCCCGCGATATCGCCGACATCTTGGGTGCAGCTCAAGCCCCAGCCTCGCAGCGTATCTTCAAACAATTTGCTGTGAAGTGAATGCAGTTCTCCCCAAGCTCGAGGCCACACGCCCGCTCAGATGGTCCAGGTGCCCCATCACGTTCAGTTCGGCAGATCAGCTCAAGTGCGCGGCTACGACAGGCGTCCTCCCAATGCTCTGTTCACCAGTCATAAGCAACGTGCAAGTTACCAAGACCCTCATCAATGGCGGCGCAGGGCTCAATGTCCTATCCGTCGACACGTTCGACAACCTCCAAGTGCCATATGACCAGCTTCAGCCTACCAAGCCTTTCCAAGGAGTGACCGACGGCTCTACTACCCCGATCGGGCAGGTCCGCCTCCCCATTACCTTCGGAGAACGCAACAACTACCGCACCGAACTCATCGACTTCCACATCACCTACATCCACCTACAATACAATGCCATCCTCGGGTATCCAGCCCTGGCCAAGTTCATGGCGGTGACCCATCATGGCTACAATGTCATCAAGATGCTGGGAAGCGGCGGAATCATCATAGTCTCGTGCAAAGAAAGAGACGCGGTGTGCTCCCTCGAGCGTGCCTTCCAAGCTGCAGCAATTGACGACCCCGGCAGTCAGGGTGAGCGCCCTCCTGAGGCCACTCCCAAGAAGAAGAAGCAGCTGCGTGACGCAGGGCCTCAGGCAAGTGGCGCCTCGTCAGGATCGGTGTCCGCGCCTGGGGAGCCACCCTCCATCGCATAGGGAAGCGCGCCCAGCGCCCCTCTCAGGCATGCTCGGGGGCTCTCTTCTGGAGGGCCTTAGACTTTGCCAGCATCACGAGAGAGGCGCTTGGGCACCACTTGGAGGCGTTCTTCGCGGCACGTTTCCCTCAGGAGAACACGGGTCAAGGACTGCCCACTACTCATGAGTTCATCACCAAAACCGCTCAGGAACTGCAAGACGCGAGGGCCATGCATGGCAGCCGCTGCTCACCGGGCGTAGCTCCCCATCTAGGTGAGGATGACGGGCTGCGCGTCTGCATCGACGTCCCAGGGCTCAATCGGGCTGCCTCTCAGAAGCTTCTCTGGCCTTCACGCGTGGGACGCTGCAAGGGCCCACCTCACAGCTATGTTCGCATGCCCTTTGGCCTGCCGAGCGTGGCGGCCGCCTATCAACGCAACCTGCGGAGCTTCCTGGCGGCTCAGGAGGCCAGGCACCATGCGGTGCTGGCGAAGATGAAGACGGTCCTCAGGGAACCCCCTGGACCCCTAGAGCCTCCCGAGGCTCATGGCCCCGGTGGCTCATGAGGGGCAGCCCCTTCGCCGCACGCCTTCAGCTACCCCAACTCTCCTTCGTCAACAGAACCAGGTGACATTTTCCCAAGTTCATTCAGCTGGGAGTGCCCCCAGGGCTGCATCATTCCCAGGCCACATGGATCCGTCCCTGTGGCATGTATCTTTCCTTTTATATATTTAGCTTACCCTGTTGGGGGCGCCCCTCGGGCTGCATCATCCCCAAGCCTCTCGGGCCGGACCCGGTGGCATGCATCTTCCCTGCACTTACCTTAGCTAGGTTGCTTTCCATGCTTAATCTATTTATGACTATCGCCTGCTTGATTGTCACCCACCGTGGGAGCCGCGCGTTGGCCGTCTTTCTTCAGGACCCCTCGTGCTGTCTAACCATTTCGCAGGACCAAGATAGAAAACAAGAACCAAGACCAGGCACAACCCGCCTTGAGCTAGGGCCTCGTGAGTCCCGTGCTGGCTCACGAGTGCCCAGATACACCTCGTATAGCCCTGTCATGCAAGCCACGTGTCAGGGCAGGGTTCTACAGGCCTTGGGGGCTCTCCGCAGTAGGGAGTCCCCACTCACGCACTAGAAGCAAACCAGCAATCACCATGGCGACTGGTGCCCTTTCTTGTGCTAGCTTGCAGGAACTTCACGAGGGTCATAGCTGGCGGTACCACGAACCCTCTCTCTCTCTATCCTCTCATGCGATTCGCTTGCGCGTTAAAAGGGGGGCTCCTGAGTATCGCGCCTCAGGAGCTCTTACAGGCTCTCTAGCCCTCACCCCCTGGCCTTGACCACGGCACGCGACCTGGCATACCAGTGGTGGCTGAGCTCACTCGAGGGCCAGGACCTAAGGATGTAGAGCACCAAGAAGGACATGGAGGGGAGGGGGAGGCCCGCACGGGCCAGTCCTAGCCACCCTATAGCAACCGGCGTGTGAGTCCGGCATTACCCGAGGAGCAGACCCCAGACAACCAAAGATAAGTTCTCGCTCTGGATCCACCAGTCGTTTGCGGCACGAGACCCTCGCTCGCTCCCTTCGCTACCCTGCTGCAGCAACGTTTTCTTCCTTTCCCATCCTAGGATAGCTGCTTGTGCGCTAAGGGGGGCCTCTTGAGAATCGCGCCTTAGGAGCCCTTACTGGACCTCAGACCGCTCACCTCCTGGCCTTGACCACGGCACACTACCTGGCATACCAGCGACGGTTGCAGCCTGCCTGGGGACTGGGACTTGTCAGCGCAAAGCACCAAGCTACCACAGGATTGGAAAGGGGAGGCCGAGCCTCGGCAGGATAAGTGCACACAAACCTTCATAACGAGGGCTATATTGACAAAAGGCATTACAGACGCTTTACACACCCCCACGGGGTCTGTTTCTTGATTCCTCGCAGGGAACTGAAGGGAAGAAATTCCTAGGGGTTCTATCTACGCGCACCAAGTGTCGCCCACACCATCATCAATAGTGGGTGTAACACCCCGGGTGTAACTTGCCATAATTGTAACTCCGACTCTTGCCATTTTCGGCTTTATGTTATGAGATTCCCTTCGTGGTTGGATTTTGTCTTGTTTTGCATTTTGTTCATGTCATGCATTTCATATCATGTCATCATGTGCATCGCTTTTGCATACGTGTTCGTCTCATGCATCCGAGCATTTTCCTCGTTGTCCGCTTCGCAATCCGACACTCCCACATGCATCGGCGCACCCCTCTTGTCTCTTTTCGTTAGCGGGTGTTAAACGTCCCCGGAATTGACCGAAATTTTCCAAGTGGCCTTGGTACACCACCGGTAGACCGCCTGTCAAATTTCCTTCCATTTATAGTCCGTTTGATGCTCCAACGGTTAACCGGGTAACCGTGAAAGCCTCTTGTGTGTTGCAGCCCAACACCCCTCCAAAACAACCCAATAACCCATCCAAACCACTTCCATGTCCTCCATCGTCGGATCACGATCGTGTGGGCAAAAACTACACTCCATTTGGACACTCCTACCTCCTCCTACCTATAAAAAGGCCTCCTCCTCCGAAATTTCAGGCGAAACCCTAGATCCACCCTCTCCCTCCACGCCGGACAAGTCCGGACGGCGCCAGACGCGTCCGCCGCCGTGGCCCGTCCACTCAGACGCCGCCACATGGCACCCCAGTCCCGCCGCCGCCGCTCGCCTGCGCGAGGGCGCGAGCCTCTCCGCCTCCTTGCCTAGCTCCAGCCGTCGTTCGCCGCCAGACCCCGCCGGCGCACCTCCCAGCGCCAAACGCCGCCGTCTCCGCGCCAGTCCCGCTGCCGACCAGCCGCTCCACCGCCTCGCTCCAACTCCACCGCGCCGCCCTACTTCGGCGATCCCGCGCTCAGGATCTGGTGCCCCGTCCTTCTCCGGCGACTCCCTCCTCCGCTCCAGCCGCTGTCCTCTCCCTCCCCGGCGAGTTCTCTGGCAAGATCCAGTCATGCCTTGAAATCCGTGCGAACCCTAGATCTGAGCAGGTTGACCCCTCGTTTCGCCTAAGTCCTTTTTTTGTGATGATTTTATGCCATGTTCATTGCCCCATATCTCCATGACTGTAGCTCTGTTTCATGCATATTATATATATAAATGTTCACTGTGAGATGCTCTTCACTTGATTCCATTGTGGCATGCTTTTTTGAGTTCATCTTGATGCCCAAATCATTGATGAAAGATTTCTATAAAATGTTTACTGCTGCTACTTATCAGTTTATGGTGATTTGTCATTTTTGTCACATTTGATGTGTGCTACATACGGGCATGAGCTCTACATGTGTTTTGAACTATGACATGCCATATTTATAGAGGTACATGCCTCGTATTTTGTGATCAATGTGGTGATTAGAACAAGCATGCAAACTAGGCTTCGTGATATTGTTCTTTTCAGGGACTTAGGATTTTTGCTAAGTCCTTTTCCTGCTGTTTTTTATGCCATGTAAACATGGTGCTACAGTGAGATCCATGCTTATTTTGGGATACTTCAGTAAGGATGTTTTGAACATGTGGTTATGCTCTATCCGTCCATGCACATGTTTGCAATTATGGTGTGCCCTAGCATGTATTGTTCTTGCTCTACTTTTGCTATAAAATGTTCCTGGCAGAATGTTAATCAATTTTGCCATGGTTGTTGCTAATGATCCATGCATCCTATGAGCTTGATCTTGCCATGGTTATCTTCATGAACATGTCATCTTGCTGTTTCTATGCTTATTTTGTCATTCGATGCTGTTTCGTGAGTGATTTGAGCTTGCAAAGTTGCCTTCATAATTATGTTTATGCCATGCTCTGTTTTCTACTAAGTCTGAAACTGTTAATAAATTTGCTATGTTTACATGGGAGCCATCATATCTTCTGTGCCTTTTTGGCTCATGATCAGTAAGGGACTTTTGATCTATGCATTTAGTAGAATCATGCCATGCCTTGGTTTGCTATGATATGTTCCTGTAGCATGTTGTTTGATAGCTCTAAACATTGCTTCCTGATGTTATTTCTAGCATGTTAGTATTTTCACGAAGTCTGTGAAGCTGATATCTTTTGCACTTTTGCCATGCTTGTTTGAACCTGCTTTTGTGTGATTTAGCCGTAGCTCAGTGTTCATGTCTTGTCAAGCATCTTGTGTACATGACTGCCATATATTTTGTGGTTATGTTGGGTTGCAGTAGCTTAGTTTCTTGCTGCATTCTAAGTGGCATCGTGTTGTTAATCGCAGAATTGTGCCATCCTTGTTTTGCTTGACATTTGCAAACCGTGCCTCCGTTTCCGGTGATCTTTATATCGATTTCAACCGAAATCATCTCATATTTCCAGAGGCACACTTGGTTTGCCAAGTTGATGCCCTGATCATTCTTTCCCTTCCGAAGCATGCATATGCATTGCATATCATGTCTTGCATATCATGCCATGTTTTGCATCATGTTGCTTGTGCATTGCACTGTGATTGATTGTTGGTCCTTTGCTTGTGTTATTTCTTTGGGTAGAGCCGAGAGACGAGTACATGATTGAGGAACCTATTGAGTACGCTAACGAGGATCAAGCTTTCGACAACTCCGAGAACTTTGCAGGCAAGATGACCATACCCTCGGAATCACTTCTATCTTTTCTTGCTAAGTTGTTCGCTCTTTTGCTATGTCGCGCTACCTACCACTTGCTATATCATGCCTCCCATATTTCCATGTCAAGCCTCTAACCCACCTTTCCTAGCAAACCGTTGTTAGTCTATGTTACCGCTTTCCTCAGCCCCTCTTATAGCATTGCTAGTTGCAGGTGAAGATGAAGTTTGTTCCATGTTGGAACATGGATATTGTTGGGATATCATTATTATATCTTATTTACTTTAATGCATCTATATACTTGGTAAAGGTTGGAAGGCTCGGCCTTATGCCTGGTGTTTTGTTCCACTCTTGCCGGCCTAGTTTCCGTCATACCGGTGTTATGTTCCCTGATTTTGCGTTCCTTACACGGTTGGGTGTTATGGGAACCCCTTGAAAGTTCGCGTTGAATAAAACTCGTCCAGCAAGGCCCAACCTTGGTTTTACCATTTTCCTACCTACCACGATATACCTTTCCCTTGGGTTCTGCAGACTCAAGGGTCATCTTCATTTTAAACCCCCTCCCCCGGGTCAGTGCTCCTCTGAGTGTTGGTCCGAACAGAGCCGCCTGTGGGGCCACCTCGAGGAAACTCGAGGGTTGGTTTTACTCATAGCCTTTCTCATATGGTGTTGCCCTGAGAACGATATACGTGTGACTCCTCTCGGTATTTGTTGGCACATCGGGTGGCTTTGCTGGTCTTGTTTTACCATTGTCGAACTGTCTTGTAACCCGGATTCCAAGACTGATCGGGTCTTCCCGGGAGAAGGAATATCCTTCGTTGACCGTGAGAGCTTGTGATGGGCTAAGTTGGGACACCCCTGCAGGGTTTTGATCTTTCGAAAGCCGTGCCTGCGGTTATGGGCAGATGGGAATTTGTTAATATCCAGTTGTAGAGAACATAACTTAATTAAAATGAATCAACCGCGTGTGTAGCCGTGATGATCTCTTTTCGGCGGAGTTCGGGAAGTGAACACGGTCTTGTGTTATGCTTGAGCGTAAGTAGCTTCAGGATCACTTCTTGATCACTTATAGCTTCTCGACCATGCATTGCTTCTCTTCTCGCTCTCTTTTGTGTAAGTTAGCCACCATATATTCTTAGTGCTTGCTGCAGCTCCACCTCGCTAACCTTTCCTACCCTTAAGCTTAAATAGTCTTGATCTCGCGGGTGAGAGATTGCTGAGTCCTCGTGAGTCACAGATACTTCCAAATAGATGCAGGTGCCGATGATGCCAGTGCAGGGGACGCTACCGAACTCAAGTGGGAGTTCGACGAGGATTCGGGCCGTTACTATGTTTCTTTTTCGGATGATCAGTAGAGGAGCCCAGTTGGGACGATCGGGGATCTAGCATTTGGGGTTGTCTTTCTTTATTTTTGTTCCGTAGTCGGACCTTTGATTGTATTTTGGATGATGTATGGATTATTTATGTATTGTGTGAAGTGGCGATTGTAAGCCGACTCTGTATCCCTTTCTTATTCAGTACATGGTATGTGTAAAGATTACCCCTCTTGCAACAAGCCTACCATGCGGCTATGCCTCTAGGTCATGCCCCGACACATGGGAGATATAGCCGCATTGTGGGTGTTACAAGTTAGTAATCAGAGCCATCCCCGACTTAGGAGCCACCTGCTTGATCGAATCGCTGATGTTGTTGAGTCTAGAACAAAATGTTTTGAGTCTTAGGATTATATATATCGGAGAGTAGGATTCTTTTTACTCCTAAGTCCCTTCATCGCTCTGGTGAGGCCTCCTGACGTAGAGTTTTGACTCTTCTCTCCTTAAATTTCACAAAAAAATTAGGATCATGCGGGTATCTTGGAATTGTTCCGATGGTTTTGTGACGAGAACATTGTTCTTGGTGCCTCCTGACATTTAGGGGTTGTGCAAGTGTCCTGGGGAGTTGAGCTCCGAGGTGTTGTCGTCAAAATTTTATCGTTGCAGTTCTGGAATACCTGAGTTCGCCGACATCGAAAATCTCTTTTATGCAGTTGTTGGTGAGATAACCTCGCCGCCACCCAGTACGGGGGCGGTAGTTTGGGAGTATTGCCATAACTCGTATAACGGATGCTTTTCGAAGGTTGAGGTACATGATTTCCGAAGGTTTCTTGGTTATGTGTTGAAGGATGAATACCGCTGGATGTAGGAATTGCTAGTTTGGGTGAGATATTATGCTTCCCCTATATCCCCAACACCTAATTTCATAACCAGAAAGTTTTGGGAGTTTTATAGGTGGGAATTCAAGTAGCTCTAGTATTTCTTCCCACAGATATTTGGTTTGTGATTGGGTAATCCTTACCACTTATTTGTTCATATCCGTACCTTGTTGCTTTATTCATCTACCTTTATCTAAGTGGCTTCTCAACCTTAATGGAAGTGTGATGATTTACTTTGGAATTCATTCGTTCATCCTTGTTCGAATGTTAAGACTATATGTTGCAATTTCGATCCATTGATTCAACTTGAATATATGTCTTTCAAGATGCTAACGGATGTCAACCTCTTCGGGATGGCTCCTCCAACGCATCAGAATCCGGACAGCAATGATGGGGATCAGTCGAACCGTCCGCCACCACCTCCACCTCCAGAGGCATGGCAAGCTGTCATGGCAGCCACCAACGCCAACACTCAGATGCTTTTGCAACTCTTGCAAGAGCGCAACCAAGGGCAAGGCAACCAAGGAAATCAAGGCCAAGGCAACAATCGGCCTCAGTTTGCTACCCTCAACTAGTTCCTCGCAAACCAGCCGAAGTCCTTCAGCAACTGTGTCGAGGCCACAGACGCCGATGACTGGCTCGTGGATATCTGCAAACATTTTGAATGTAGAAATGTCAGGCATGAGGACTTTGTCAAGTTTTCTTCATTCCAACTCAAAGACCAAGCTGCCGGGTGGAATCAAACAACACAGAGATTCCAAAGGAGGTCATGTGATTACCTTGAATGATTTCCGCCGAGACTTCAAAGCTTATCACATCCCACCAAGTGTTGCTGAGAGCAAGCGTGAGGAGTTCCGCAATCTCAAGCAAGGCATCATGTCCATGTATCAATACAATATCTAGTTTCGAAAACTTGCTCGCTTCGCTAAACAAGACGTCCCTGATGAAAAGAGTATGATTTATCAATTCAGAGGTGGCCTCAGAGAAGATCTGCAATTAGCTCTTGTGCTTCTTGAGCCGACTAAGTTTGATGAATTCTACAACATGGCACTAAAGCAAGAAGCTGCTCAGCTCAAGTGTGAGGCATCTAAGACGAGAGTCGGGGATGCAGTTCAATCTTCTTCTCATCACAAGTGGCAGCTAAGCAACAGAAGTTATGGTTGCCTCCTCCTCCTCCGTTTCGTCAGCCTTACCAGCAAAAGAGCAAAGGTGGCAATGGATCTTCCCCCCCCCCCAACCCCGGCTATCAGTACAAAGCTCAGTGTCAAACTCCAAGGTTAAGTGCTCCTTATCACCGTCCTCTTTCAGAGGTTACTTGCAACAAGTGTCAGCAGAAAGGGCACTATGCAAATAAGTGCTTCAACCAAAGGCGCCTTCCGCCTCCTCCTCCTGTGAGATCTGCCAGCAATGCAGTGGTCAAGCATAATCCCAAGCATGCTAAGGTCAACATGATGAACGCAGCTCAGGCAGAGGATTCTTCAGAAGTGATCATGGGTAACCTTCCAGTTAACTCCATTCCTGCTAATGTCTTATTTGATACTGGTGCATCGCATTCTTTCATGTCATATCCATTTGCATCGAAGCACAATTTTGTCACAAGGGTCCTACCTAGAGCTCTGCAAGTTGTTTCTCCGGCTAAGCGTTTGAGATCTAGCATGATGGTTCTGAATGTCGGTATCGAGATGGGAAACTATAAATTTCTGGCTTCTCCAATTGTTCTTGGTGACTCAGATATTGATCTAATTCTTGGAATGGACTGGCTTTCTAAGCACAAGGCTCTGCTTGATTGTGCTGCCAGAGAAATTCAATTGACACACTCTTCTGGGGAAGTGATCATCTATGCCACTCGTGACGAAACCATTCGACTATTTTCTCTCAATGAGAAGGGCGAGTTGAATGCCATCTCTTAGATTCCAGTCGTTTGTGAATATCAAGACGTCTTTCCAGAAGAGCTTCCATGAATGCCTCCTCACCGGCCAGTTGAATTCATTATCGATCTTGAGCCTGGCACAGAACCTGTTTGCAAACATCCTTACAAGCTTGGACCAGAGGAGTTGAAGAAACAACTCGATGAACAAGAGCATATGGGTCTGATCAGACCGAGTTCATCTCCATGGGGTTGTGGTGTTCTTTTTGTCGAGAAGAAGGATTGGACGGAACGACTCTGCGTTGACTACCATCCATTGAACAAGAAGACAATAAAGAACAAGTATCCACTTCCCAACATCAATGTGCTTTTCGAGCAACTTAAGGGTGCTCAAGTATTCTCCAAGCTTGACCTCTGCATGGGTTATCATCAGATTCGCATTCATGAGCAAGATATCCCCAAGACAACATTCAGAACAAGCTATGGATCTTATGAATATACTGCCATGTCTTTCGGCCTTGTCAATGCTCCTCCAACGTTCTCTCGCATGATGAACTTCATCTTCAACCCTTACACAAATGATTTCGTCTTGGTGTATCTCAATGATATTTTGGTCTTTTCCAAGAATAAGGAGGATCATGCCAAGCATTTGAGATTGGTACTCAACAAACTCAGAGAGCCTCAATTCTATGCGAAGTTTTTCAAGTGTGAGTTTTGGCTTGACGAAGTTCTTTACCTTGGTCATATCATCTCCCCCAAGGGCATCGTTGTTAATCCTGAGAAGGTGTCTGCAATTGTGAATTGGGAACCTCCTCAGAATGTCAAGCAGCTCCGTAGTTTTCTTGGGCTTGTAAGCTATTGTCGAAGATTCGTTGAGAATTTCTCTAAGCTTGCAAAGCCTCCTTCCAACCTCCTCCAGAAGCAAGTCAAGTATGTCTGGACGCTTGAATGTGACATTGCTTTCAACACCCTCAAAGAGAAGCTGGTCACAGCTCCTGTCTTGACTCCTCCTGATGAATCCAAGCCATTTGAAGTTTTCTGTGATGCTTCCCTGCAAGGTCTCGATGCTATGTTAATGCAAGAGAAGAAAGTTGTGGCTTATACCTCTCGCCAGTTGAATCCCAACGAAAGGAACTACCCCACTCACGACCTCGAGTTGGTGGCAGTTGTCCATGCATTATTAACGTGGAGACATCTCTTGTTGGGAAGGAAAGTGGACATCTTCACAGATCATAAGAGCCTCAAGTACATCTTCACTCAACCCAACCTCAACCTCAGGCAGACTCGTTGGGTCGAAATGATTCAAGAATACAATCTAAGTATTGAATATACTCCAGGCAAGGCTAATGTCATGGCAGATGCTTTGAGCAGGAAGGCTTACTGCAACAGCTTAATTCTCAAGCCCTTCCAACCGGACCTTTGTGAAGCTTTCCGCAAACTGAATCTCCAAGCTGTTCCTCAAGGCTTTCTTTCCAACCTCCAAGTCTCCCCTACTTTGGAAGATCAAATTCTTGAGGCACAACTCCTGGATTCCATGGTGAAGAAGGTGAAAAATGGGATTGCCAAGAGCCAACCCAAATACAAGTGCTATCACATTGATGACAAAGACACTCTCTTCTTCGAGGACCGGATTGTGGTTCCTAAAGGTGATCTAAGGAAAGTCATTATGAAGGAGGCGACAATTCCCTTCTATCCATTCATCCTGGAAGTATGAAGATGTACCATGACCTCAAGTAGTCGTATTGGTGGACTCGAATGAAGCAAGAAATTGCTCAATTCGTGAATGACTGTGATGTCTGCAGAAGAGTGAAAGCAGAACACCAACGGCCAACTGGTCTCCTCCAACCTCTTGCCATTCCAGAATGGAAGTTTGACCATATTGATATGGACTTGGTGACTGGATTTCCCAAGTCCAAGCGTGGAAATGATGTTATCTTCGTTGTCATCGACAAGCTTACAAAATTGGCTCATTTCCTTCCAATCAAAGAATCTATCACAACAGCTCAGTTGGCAGAGCTATACACATCTTGGATTGTCTCTTTGCACGGCATTCTGCAGTTGATATCTTCAAATCATGGAAGCATCTTCACTTCTAAGTTCTGCGACTCCTTACAGAAGGCCATGGGCACCAACATTCGCTTCAGCACAGCCTTCCATCCTCAAACTAGTGGGCAAGTCGAGCGAGTCAATCAAATCCTTGAAGATATGATCATGGCTTGTGTCATTTCCTTCGGTATGAAGTGGGAATATTGTCTTCCATATGCCGAGTTCTCCTACAACAACAGTTTCCAAGAGAGTTCGGGCAAGGCCCCATTCGAAATTCTCTATGGCGGAAAGTGACGTACTCCTCTCAATTGGTCAGAGACTGGTGAACGCCAGCTTCTTGGCAATGACTTAATCACAGAAGCTGAAGAAATGTGCAAAGTCATCCGTGAAAATCTCAAAGCCACGCAATCGCGCCAGAAGAGTTACTATGATAGCAAGCACCGTGATTTGGCTTTCGAGATCTGAGACCTTGTCTACCTATGCGTCTCTCCAATGAAAGGCACTCGTCGCCTCGGTATCAAAGGGAAGCTTGCCCCTAGATACGTGGGTCCTTTCAAGATCATTGGCAAAAGAGGCGACCTCACCTATCAACTTGAGCTTCAGTCCAACTTCGCAAACGTGCACGACGTGTTTCACGTGTCACAGCTTCGCAAGTGCTTCAAGACTCTTGAGCGCACCATCAACTTCGAAGAGATTGATCTCCAAGAAGATCTCTCTTACCATGAGCATCCCGTTCCTATTCTTGAAGAAACCAAGCGCAAGACTCGCAACAAGTCTATCAAATTCCTGAAAGTTAAGTGGTCACACCATTCCGACCAAGAAGCCACCTGGGAGCGCGAGGATCACCTCCATTCCGAATATCCAGAGTTCTTTCAGTCCTAGATCTCGGGACGAGATCCTTTCGTAGTGGTGGAGTGTTGTAAAACCCCGGATGTAACTTGCCATAATTGTAACTCCGACTCTTGCCATTTTCGGCTTTAAGTTAAGAGATTCCCTTCGTGGTTGGGTTTTATCTTGTTTTGCATTTTGGGTTTTATCTTGTTTTGCATTTTGTTCATGTCATGCATTTCATATCATGTCATCATGTGCATCGCTTTTGCATACGTATTCGTCTCATGCATTTGAGCATTTTCCCCGTTATCCGCTTCGCAATCTGACACTCCCACATGCACCAGCGCACCGCTCTTGTCTCTTTCCGTGAGCGGGTGTTAAACATTCTTGAAATGGACCGAGATTTGCCAAGCGGCCTTGGTACACCACCGGTAGACCTCCTGTCAAATTTCGTTCCATTTGGAGTCCATTTGATGCTCCAACGGTTAACCGGGTAATTGCAAAAGCCTCTTGTGTGTTGCAGCCCAACACCCCTCTAAAACAGCCCAATAACCCATCCAAACCACTTCCATGTCCTCCGTCGTTGGATCATGATCGTGTGGGCGAAGACTACACTCCATTTGGACACTCCTACCTCCTCCTCCGAAATTTCGGGCGAAACCATAGATCCGCCTTCTCCCTCCGCGCCGGACACGTCCGGACGGCGCCGGACGCGTCCGCCGCCGCACCCCATCCACTCAGACATCGCCACATGGCACCCCAGTCACGCCACCACGGCCGCCCACAGGGCCCGAGGCGGGCCTGCACGCCCTGTAACACCCTCGATGCGGCTATATCTCCCACGTGTCGAAGCACGACTTAGAGGCATAACCGCATTGAAAGCAATGTCGCAAGTGAGGTAATCTTCACACAACCCATGTAATACATAAGGGAAAGAGATACATAGTTGGCTTACAATCGCCACTTCACACAAATACATGAATAAAGCATTACATCATCCAGATACAATCAAGGTCCGACTACGGAACCAAAATAAAAGAAGACTACCCCAAATGCTACACAGATCCCCGATCGACCCCAACTAGGCTCCGCTACTGATCAACTAGAATGAAACAAAACAAAGGACAAGATCTTCATCGAGCTCCTCCTTGAGCTTGGTTGCGTCACCTGCACGGTTCAACGGCACCTGCAAGCTGGTTTTGGAAGTATTTGTGAGTCACGGGGACTCAGCAATCTCACACCCTTGCGATCAAGACTATTTAAGCTTATGGGTAAGGTAAAGGTATGAAGTGGAGCTGCAGCAAGCGACTAGCACATTTGGTGGCCAACATATACGCAAAAGAGAGCGAGAAGAGAAGGCAAAAGCACGATCGAACAGCTATGATCAAGAAGTGATCCTAGAACAACCTACGTCAAGCATAACTCCAACATCGTGTTTACTTCCCGGACCCCGCCGAGAAGAGACCATCACGGTTACACACGCGGTTGATGTATTTTAATTAGGATCAACTTCAGGTTTTCTACAACCGGACATTAACAAATTCCCATCTGCCCATAACCGCGGGCACGGCTTTCAAAAGTTCAAATCCCTGCAGGGGTGTCCCAACTTAGCCCATCACAAGCTCTCACGGTCAACGAAGGATATTCCTTCTAGCGGGAAGATCCAATCAGGCTCGGAATCCCGGTTACAAGACATCCTCGACAATGGTAAAACAAGTCCAGCAAGACCACCCGCTGTGCCGACAAATCCCGATAGGAGCTGCACATATCTCGTTCTCAGGGCACACCGGATAAGCTAAGCGTACGGGAGCCAACGTAACCCAAGTTGCCAAGGGACGGCCCCGCACGGTGCTCTGGGTTGGACCAACACTTAGAGAAGCACTGGCCCGGGGGTTTAAAATAAAGATGACCCTTGGGCTGGCCGACCCAAGGGAAAGAAAAAGGCTAGGTGGAAAATGGTAAAACCAATGTTGGGCCTTGCTGGAGGAGTTTTATTCAAGGCGAACTGTCAAGGGGTTCCCATTATAACCCAACCGCGTAACGAACGCAAAATCCGGGAACATAACACCGATATGACGGAAACTAGGGCGGCAAGAGTGGAACAAAACACCAGACATAAGGCCGAGCCTTCCACCCTTTACCAAGTATATAGATGCATTAATTAAATAAGAGATATTGTGATATCCCAACAAGTAAACATGTTCCAACAAAGAACAACATCTCCATGTTCCAACAAGGAACAAACTTCAATCTTCACCCGCAACTAACAACGCTATAAGAGGGGCTGAGCAAAGCGGTAACATAGCCAAACAACAGTTTGCTAGGACAAGGTGGGTTAGAGGCTTGGCTTATCAATATGGGAGGCATGATAAGCAAGTGCTAGGTATCATAGCATAGGCATAGCAAAAGAGCGAGCAAGTAGCAAGCAAAGATAGAAGTGATTTCGAGGGTATGGTCATTGAGGGAGTCCTGGATTAGGGGGTGTTTGGATAGCCGAATTATACCTTCAGCCGGACTCCTGGACTATGAAGATACAAGATTGAAGACTCCATCCCGTGTCCGGAAGGGACTTTCCTTGGCATGGAAGGCAAGCTTGGCGATACGGATATGAAGATCTCCTACCATTGTAACCGACTCTATGTAACCCTAACCCTATCCGGTGTCTATATAAACCGGAGGGTTTTAGTCCGTAGGAAAACATACACATCAACAATCATACCATAGGCTAGCATCTAGGGTTTAGCCTCTCTGATCTCATGGTAGATCTACTCTTGTACTACCCATATCATCAATATTAATCAAGCAGGACGTAGGGTTTTACCTCCATCGAGAGGGCCCGAACCTGGGTAAAACTTCGTGTCCCTTGCCTCCGGTTACCATCCGGCCTAGACGCATAGTTCGGGACCCCCTACCCGAGATCCGCCGGTTTTGACATCTACATTGGTGCTTTCATTGAGAGTTCCTTTGTGTCGTCGCCGTCAGGCCCGATGGCTCCTACGATCATCAATGGCGATGCAGCCTAGGGTGAGACCTTTCTCCCCGGACAGATCTTTGTCTTTGGCGGCTTCGCACTGCGGGCCGACTCAGTTGGCCATCTAGAGCAGATCGAAAGCTACGCCCCTGGCCGTCAGGTCAGATTCGGAAGTTTAAACTACACGGCTGACATCCGCGGGGACTTGATCTTCAACGGATTCGAACCACTGCCGAGCGCGCCACACTATCACGACGAGCACGATCTAGCTCTGCCGCCGAACAGTGCCCTGGAGGCTGCACCCGCATCGGCTCCGACCCTTAGTTCGGAGCCAACCGCGCCGATCGAGGATGGGCGGTTGGACGCCACCTCGGGGCCTGTAATCCCAACGGCGGTTGAGCCGAACACCAGCCCCGTACTCTGCAAGACTCGTGACTCCATGGAGCTGGATTCTTCTCCGGACTCCGAACCCTCCGCGCCCCTGCCGATCGAATCCGATTGGGCGCCGATCATGGAGTTCACAGCCGCGGACGTCTTTCAGCACTCGTCTTTCAGCGATATCCTGAAGTCACTGAAGTCTCTCTCTTTATCAGGAGAGCCCTTGCCGGACTACGGTCAGCAAGGTTGGGGTGCGAACGATGAAGAAATTCAAAACCCACCCACCACCCACTTCGTAGCCACTGTCGACGACTTAACCGACATGCTCGACTTCGACTCCGACGACATTGACGGTATGGACACCGATGAAGGAGACGATGAAGAACCAGCACCTATTGAGCCTTGGAACGCCACCTCGTCATACGACGTATACATGGTGGACGCACCAAAAGATAACGACGAAGAGCGGAAGGACGCACCGAAGGATTGTTCCCTCGAAAAGCAGTCAGAGCGGTGACACAAGCGCCGCCCCAAATCCCGCCTCGACAGAAATAGCGATCACACAGACCCAGCGCTGGAGCAGGGTGAACCGCTGCCGGACAACGGCAATCCGGATAATCAAACTGAACAAACAAACCCTATCAAGGATAATGGTCCGGACAACATAACGCCGGACAGGCACCCGGAGCAGCAGAACGCCCGTAAAAGGCTTGTTGCCACCGTGAGGAGTCTTAAAAAGCAGAAGCGAAGGCTCAAGGCCGCGCAAGACACACTTCAATTCAAATGGAGCAAAATACTCAACACTGCAGCAAGGTATGGCGATAATCGCCCCTCCAAGAGCTACCCAAAGCGGAAGCTGCTTCCTGAATTCGATGAGGAGGCCGCAGACCCCCCACAACCAAATATCAAAGCAGCCACCTGGTCGGATAGACAACCCCTCTACCAACACAGAGCGGCATTCAATGCCGCTCACAATACAACACGCGACCCAGGCGAGGGTTCGCACCCAAAGGACGGCGCAACAAGATCCATCTATGGACCACGCAAGCGCCCCCTAGCATACAATGCAACACAACAAATATCCGAACAACGCGGTACACCTAGCTACAGGGGTGCCACACACCCTCTATGTTTCACCGACGAGGTGCTGGACCATGAATTTCCAAAGGGATTCAAACCCGTAAACATAGAGGCATACGATGGAACAACAGACCCCGGGGTTTGGATTGAGAACTATATCCTTCATATCCATATGGCTCGAGGAGATGATCTCCACGCCATCAAATACTTACCCCTCAAGCTCAAAGGGCCAGCTCGTCACTGGCTCAAAGGCCTCCCCGAAAGCTCCATTGGAAGTTGGGAAGAGCTCGAAGACGCTTTTCGGGGAAATTTTCAAGGGACTTACGTCCGACCTTCGGATGCGGATGATCTGAGTAATATAACTCAGCAGCCCGGAGAGTCAGCCCAAAAGCTTTGGAATAGGTTTCTTACTAAAAAGAACCAGATTGTCGATTGTCCGGACGCCGAAGCCTTAGCGGCTTTCAAGCATAGCGTCCGTGACGAATGGCTCGCCAGACACCTCGGCCAAAACAAGCCGAGAACGAGGGCCGCATTAACAAACCTCATGACCTGCTTTTGCGCGGGTGAGGACAGCTGGCTAGCCAGATGCAGCACCAGCGACCCCAGTACATCGGAAGTTAGAGATGGAAATGGGAAATCACGGTGCAACAGCAATAACAAACGCCGGAATAAAGAAGACAGCACGAAGGGCACGACAGTAAATGCCAGATTCAAAAGCTCTCGGCCAGGTCAAAAGCCGCCCACTAAAGGCACCACGGATGAACTATCCAGCCTCAACAAAATTCTGGACCAAGTATGTCAGATCCATAGTACCCCGGGTAAACCTGCTAATCATACCCGCAGAGAATGTTGGGTCTTCAAGCAGTCCGGCAAGCTCAACGTCGTACACAAGGGGGAGGACACACCAAGTGAAGACGAGGACGGGCCCCCCAAGCAAGACACGGGGGAACAAAAGAAATTCCCACCAGAAGTCAAAACAGTAAATGTACTACACATGATCAAGGGAAAAAACAATGTGGCACCCCCAGGAAAATATACCCAAGTGTCTGTCACCTCGAAGTCCTGCCAATGGTCGTCTCAACCGATCACTTTCGACCATCGTGATTACTCAGCAAGTATCCGACACGCAGGATGGGCTGCCTTGGTATTAGACCCAGTAATTGGCGGATATCACTTCACACGAGTCTTGATGGACGGCGGCAGCAGCCTAAACCTAATATACCAGGATACAATCCGCAGGATGGGGTTAGACCCAACACAAATTCGACATAGCAATACTACCTTTAAAGGAGTAACGCCAGGCCCAGGGGCTCGTTGTACGGGCTCCCTCCTACTACAAGTTATATTCGTCTCCCCCGATAACTTTCGTAGCGAGCATTTAACCTTCTACATCGCTCCGTTTCAAAGTGTCTATCAAGCACTGCTCGGGCGCAAAGCTTTCACTCGGTTTAATGCAATACCACACTACGCCTCCCTCACACTCAAGATGCCCGGTCCACGCGGCATCATTTCGGTGCACGGAAATATCAAGCGATCTCTGCACGCCGAAGAGAGTGAGGCTGCCTTGGCAGCCACACACTAAAGGCGCCTGGACTAGCCAAAGCGCCCCATAGGTCGTCAAGACCTCAGACACAACTAATTGAGTCCGGCGCCACTACTTATACCGAGTAAATGGTCACACCCCTATTTACAAGGGGCTCAACGCACGCAGACATGTGGCCATTCCTCCTCATCTTGAATTATGCATAGTTTCTTCAATTATCTTTTTGCACGACAACCTTTTTCACCTAAATTCCTCTCTTTTACAGACGATCATCGTGCTACACCCGTCCAGGATACGGCACAACAGAGACACAGGCGCAGACGTGCAGCAGGGACCCGCTCCAAGGATTCTTTTTAGATTAAGACCCTGCGTAAACCTTTTTACTGTCTCTTGTTGATACACATCCACCATTGAGAAGGATGCTGATGTCTTGGCATGTGGCCACGCCAGAACAATGCACGTACCTGGACACAAGGGGTTTCTCACAAAGGCCATTACTTAGGCCCGGTTTATACCACAAAGACCGAATACCTTAGGGAGTGTTCGGCGTCGCGAGTTTGGACCTATATGCATCAGCTCCGAATCATTGTCTTTGGTCAAATGTTGGGTTTGCCCGGCTCCTATGTTTTGGTGCCTTACGTTCCGCTTTACCGGCTAAGGTAGCACCAGGAGAACTACTGCGATTGTGCCCTGGTTCATCCAGACGAGCACCTCAGTAGAGAAAGCCGAAAACTGACTGTCATGATATAGCGTGAGACTGGTCAACCACTTGATGACCCATGGGAATCTTAGAATTCCCCCGCCTTAACGAAGGGCCGCTTTCCGGCCAGGCATATACGCACCCCGGGATTGGGAGAGTGCGGAGCTACCAGGGGCTATCTAGTAGCCCCACTATCAAACTCCTATGGCTAAGTGAAAGTGTTAAAGCATTATAGTCCGGTTGCCTCGCTCGCTCCACTATCACCTCCTTAATAGGACCAAGACGTTGGGTTAAGTGTGAACGCGTGTTTCAGCGAACACCTCCGCATTATATGCGTGGGGGTTGAAGCCGACGACTGCAATCTTTCAGGTTATACACATGTATACATAAACGGCCGCCCAGGAGGCATCACAATACTTTCAGGCAAAAGTATAAAAGTAGCCTTATGAAAATTTATAAAAGCATTTCGCTTACAATGAGATTACATACCACTCAAACATAATATCTTTTGAGCACTGGGTCTCTATCAAACGAGCACCCTCAAGAACTTCCTCAAAGTAGTGCTCAGCAGCCCTTCGACCTATGGCCGAATCCTGCGCTGCAACAGTGGTAGCATCCATCTCTGCCCAATATGCTTTAGCACGGGCAAAGGCCATTCGTGCGCCTTCTATGCACGCCGACCTCTTCATCGCATTTATGCGCGGCACCACGTCAAGGAACTGCTGCACCAAGCTGAAATAGCTGCTCGGTTTTGACCTTTCCGGCCATAGCTGATCCACAACAAACCTCATGGAGAGTCCGGACAACCTATTTAGTTCGGCCCATTCGGCTAATTGGTCCGTCAACGAAAGCGGACGCTCGGGAGAAAGGAATTGTTTCCAAAACAGCTGGTCTACTTCATGGTCCGTCTGACTCTGGAAGTACTTGGCCGCATCGGCAGCGCTCGCCGCCAAATCCATATACACATCTTCCGAACTCCACAGCCGATCCAGAGGAGCATACCATGGATCTCCGAACTTCCTCTGCAGCATAAAGGATTTCCCGGCTACAATATCCCCAGCTTCCCGCAGCTCCTCCTTCTTTGCCCTCAGTGCAGAGCGGAGGTCTTTTCCCGTTGCAACAGCCTACTCAAGGTCTGATACCTTCGCCTGGTTTTCCTTTTCAAGAACCCGGCAATGGTCGGTGGCGGCTTTTAATTCTATGGCCATCTTGGCCATCTTATCTCCGCTCTCGCCATGCGCGGCCTTCTCGGTTTGCAACTCTTCGGCCGCCTTCAAAGCAGCCGCATTACCCACCCTCGCTTGTTCCTTGGCTCGGGCAAGTTCTGCCCGCAAGGCTTCAACGGTGGCAGCTCCATCTGCAGTCACAACACATTAAAGATACTGGCATCATGCTGCTCTTCCTATGTGGCGTTTTACCAGATAATGACACTTACCTTGGGCCTCGTCAAGCCTTTTGTTAACAAGCTCGATGTCGGCGTCTGCCGCATCCAACTGCCGTTCTAAATGGGCAAACTCGCGAGCCCGGCTAGCCACTGGAGCTTCCATTACCTGCACATAAAGGCAGTATGGTTATTACCTGGGAATATGATCCTCTGTTCGTCATCGTTTCCGACGACGACCAGAGTCTCAGGGGCTACTATTTACATAGGGCACACCTAGTATGTGCAGGACTATCATACATTATTTTACGTACCTCAAAGCCTGTCAGTAGACTCATAAAAGCTTTATGCAATCCGCTTTCAGCGGACGAGATTCTCTCCATCACCGTATTCATCAGCACACTGTGTTCATCTAAGATGGCCGCTCGCCCCACCAACTCCCTCAGAACATCCGATCGCACACTAGAAGGTGCCGAACTCTTTTGTATGCTCTCTTCGGGAGCCGGGCACTGGGAGCTTCGGGGGTCAGCGGGATTATCTTTTGGCCTCGCCAGACTCGGAGAGGCCCTCAGCGACGACACTTCAGGGTCGCCCGCTTCCGCAGCGAAGGAGTCCGGAGGAGGCGTTTCGCTCTCCATCATCTCTGGAAGAAGATCCCCCGAAGACGAGCTCATTTGAGAGGGGCTAAGGCCCGAACTGCTAAGATATATGCAGTGGTTATTTTCTCAGAAGAAAAAGATGGCATATCTGTACTGTTAAAGTATTCCAGGTCACTTACGACTCGCGGGAGAATTGATCCCCCCGCGGACTTTGTGCGGCAACAGCACCCCCCAAGGTAGGACCCTTGGTGGTAGACTTCTTCTCCCGTTTGGAAGCTTCGGCTTCCGAATCCCCGGGCGCGGTCCTTTTCCTCTTCCGGTCGTCTTCCTTCATGCAGACACCCGCTCCCTTGGTTACAATGGGCAGCGTTGGGGGCCCGCGTCCGCCCTTACTGTCCTCCGCAGTATATTCCTTCAAGGGCTCCAGGTAAGGTGCTATCTGGAGCATCTTTTCCAGGACCGGATTTTCCAAACCCTCAGGGAGGGGGGCCGAACACCGAATCAACTTCGCCTTTGTTAGCCAGTCCTGGTCAAAAAGTGGACTCTCAGAAATAACTTCACATCAAAGGAGAGGTAGTACGCTCGGTCGGAAGATGCCTTACCTGTTCGGCGGCGCAGTTGCTACTCAGGCCCGCGTCCTCGGTGATTTCCGGACACTCCACTTGAGGTCCGAAGAACGACTTGTACATCTCCTCGTGCGTCAGGCCGAGGAAATTTTGAATGGTGCGCGGCCCCTCGGGATTAAACTCCCACAAGCGAAGAGGCCGGCGTTTGCAAGGCTGGACTTGGCGAAGCAACATAACTTGTGCTACCGCAACCAAACTGAAATCTCCATTAAAGATATCTTGAATGCGGTTTTGCATTATAGGCACATCCTTGGCTGGACCCCAGCTCAATCTTCTGCTAATCCATGACATCAGTTGTGGTGGAGGGCCCGGGTGGAAGACAGGGTCGGCCGCCCACTTGGCACTTCTAGGAGCCGTGATGTAGAACCATTCCTGTTGCTACAATTCAGACACCTCTGGAATGGAACCTTTGGGCCATGCAGCTCCCGTCATCTTGCGTATTGAGGCACCTCCACACTCCGCATGTTTCCCCTCGATCATCTTCAGTTTTACTTCAAAGGTCTTGAGCCATAGGCCAAAGTGAGGGGTAACCCGGAGGAAGGCCTCGCACACAACAATAAATGTCGTGATATGAAGAAAGGAGTCCGGAGCTAGATCATGGAAATCTAGCCCGTAGTAAAACATCAAGCCCCTGACAAAAGGATCCAATGCAAGGCCTAGACCTCGGAGGAAGTGGGAGACGAACACGACGCTCTCGTTGGGTTCGGGGGAGGGGACGGCCTGCCCCCAGGGAGGTAGCCGATGCAGAATCTCGGCGCTCAGATATCTGGCCTCCCTCAACTTTTTGACGTCTTCTTTTGTGACGGAAGAAGGCACCCATCGGCCTTGAAGGCTAGATCCGGACATGACTGAAGGTTCGGAGCACCTGACCTGAACCTTGGGCGTTTGAGCTTGAGGTGGGGGAAGGATTCGATTGAGCATGAGAGGAAAAAATAAAAGGCCTCGTCCCTTTATAAAGAGGGTGGATATCGAGCGTCCTCCCCGTGTCCGTTTGGACTTGCCTATGATCTAGGAGTCCTAGAAGCGGTTGGGTTACCCACGCCCGTATTGATGAGAATCCCGGAATAAGGGGACACGATCTCTGCTTTAACAAGACGTGCCAAGGAAACCGCCTCGCATAACGCGCTAAGATGGGACAGTAAAACGGTTCGAATAAAAGCTTGGCCATGGTGTGATGTCACACTACGGAGTACGTCAGCAGATTAGATTTGTGTAAATATTATTCTCTCTATGGCAATATGTGGAAACTTATTTTGCAGAGCCGGACACTATCTTTGTGTTCAAAATCTTCTATGAAGTACTTGGAGGAGGAACCGGCTTGCAATATCGAAGACAATCTGCGCGCCGGACTCGTCGTCATTGAAGCCTGGTTCAGGGGCTACTGAGGGAGTCCTGGATTAGGGGGTGTTCGGATAGCCGAACTATACCTTCAGTCGGACTCCTGGACTATGAAGATACAAGATTGAAGACTCTGTCCCGCGTCCGGAAGGGACTTTCCTTGGCGTGGAAGGCAAGCTTGGCGATACGGATATGAAGATCTCCTAGCATTGTAACCGACTCTATGTAACCCTAACCCTATCCGGTGTCTATATAAACCGGAGGGTTTTAGTCCGTAGGACAACATACACATCAACAATCATACCATAGGCTAGCTTCTAGGGTTTAGCCTCTCTGATCTCGTGGTAGATCTACTCTTGTACTACCCATATCATCAATATTAATCAAGCAGGACATAGGGTTTTACCTCCATCGAGAGGGCCCGAACCTGGGTAAAACTTCGTGTCCCTTGCCTCCTGTTACCATCCGGCCTAGACGCATAGTTCGGGACCCCCTACCCGAGATCCACCGGTTTTGACACCGACAGTCATCTTGCCTGAAATCCCGCAAGGAAGAAGAACGAGTCCATGAAGAAGATAAACGGACGAAGTCGAACGAATCCTCACGACACGATGTTATTGGAACCAACCCGAAGAAGCAACACCGGAAAGAAGCAAACAACATAGTAAACAACCACGACATAAGCATGGCATGATGCACAACCAAGTATGATGCATGTCCGGTTTAATGAAGCATGACATGGCAAAGAGCACAAACAAAACTACAAGTTAAGTGGAGCTCAATATGCAACGAGTTGCATACTGACGGAACACCAAATGACTTATTTAGTTCTCTCTCGGTTATGTACCCAACAATATTAAATGTTATTAAGCATGGAAAGAGGTGAAGCATAAAAGAAATTATCTAACTAAGCAATTTAAATGGGGCCGGATATAACAAACAACAAATCTGGTAAATCCCCATATGCATTAGCAATTTATTGCAACAACAATTTAAACATTTTAATTGTTGTTATCATGATGCGGATGACATGAACAAGTTTATGCAATTTTTATTAAAAGTTGACAAGAGCATTAAGAAGCATTTGTCACCGTGGTGGAAAGGAAAGGGGTGCCACGGCAACGATAAAAAGACGGTGCCACGGCAGCGTTCCGGTTCTGGTAACTCGATTGAGATACCGATGCAAAGGAGAAGTGTGCGGATGCGTGCAAAAGATGGTGGGGCACTCCCGGATACCGGGTGTCCAACGGATGGACGGCATGGCAACGAGGAGGACCGAGCAAGTGACAACTCGGACACGGTGCAAACATAGGGTGCAACTCATACATCGCAAGAATTCATTCACGGACGTTATCTTGAGGTTATACCTTCGAAGCGTGCAAGCGGGATGGATCAAGTTCGTACAGGGAAGTAGGCGTTCTCGCGATGGCGGGAGTGGAAGTAGTCGTTCTCGCTTCATAGGTGTTCGGGGTCACGACACAGAACTTGATGTCCACGGAGTCTTCCACGATGGTCGTGGTACATGTTTCGTAGACGTTCGTGGTCGCCGATAATTGTACATAGTCATTGTTGGACTTGACGGATCCGATGACTTCAGGGTTCACCGTTGGACTTGACGAAACCCACGGCAACGGAGAGGTACGCGTCGGTGGTAGTCGTTCGGGCGGCCAGCGTCGTCGAACTTGGCAGGCGTCGCGTAGTCGTACACTTCGATGGTAGTCGTTCACGTTCGTATTGGTACTTGGCACCATTGTGTCTCGAGTACTTGATGGTTCCGGTCGGGACAGCAAAACATAGTCGACCGTGACGATGTTTTGGTGCGGACCTTAGCGAACCAAAACAAAGCAGCACCATGGCGGTCTTGGCGGTTAACAAAGGGGTCACGGTGACCACGACGATGAACAGGGGCGCGTCACCATGGCGGGGAGGCGGCATGCCTGTTTCGTTTGTCACGGGAAAACACGGCAGCAGCAGGAACGACAGCTCTGGTGTGGGGCTGCCCGGTTCTCGCCGGAGCCATGGCCAGAGGCGGGCGGCGCGACTTCCTGAGGAGCCTGGGGAGGCCATGCTAGAGAGAGAGGCGCAGGCGGGAGGAGGTGCCCTCATCTGTGGCCGCGGCGTCGAGCACGGAGGAGGGCAAGGCCACGATGTGGCAGCGAAGAACTTGGCATAGCCGGCCATCCATGGCTGAACCAAAAATGCACGATGCGCAGGCAAAGGAACAAGGAAGCAGAGGGGAGGCTTCGTGCGGAGAAGAGTTGGAAGGGCGCGGCGCTCGCCGGAGTCGAGGCCGAAGGGGACGGTTAGAGGGTGGTGATGCCATGGCCGAGAGGGAGAGATGGGTGTCGAGGGAGAGAAGTGAACGGCGCGTGGAGCTCTCCCTCCCTTTTCTGACTGCAGGTGCGGCGCAGGAGGAGGACTCGGGCGCGAGTCGACGAGCTCGACCAGCAGGGTCGGGCAGCAGGGCGAAGTGGCATCTGGGCATCGAGGCAGGGCGCGGCGGCCATGGAGGTGGGGTGCAGCATAGCGGCAAGACGGCGACGACTGCAGGCCGCCGGCGACGGGCCGGATCGAGGAGGAAGGAGGATCGAGCTGATGGCGATGGGGATCGGGCTGCTCTTTGTGAGTGCGAGAGAGAAGGTGAGAGGAGAGAGCGAGGGGGATCGAGGAGATGGCTATGGCGCCGGTGAGGGAACGAGGGAAGAAGTTCGAGGGAGTTGAGAGGGGATTCGGTCGGGCCTGGTAGACCGCTAGTGTTGGAGGGTGTGGCTGGGCCTTGGGCCAGTGCTGGAGTTGGCCTAGGAAGGCCGGCGACTGGATGGGCCTATAGGCCACTGGTGGGAGGTGGCTGCTGGGCTGCGAGAGGCCTTGGCCAAAAGGGTTGGTAGCTGGGCTCCCTCTCTCCTTACTTCTCTACTCTTATAGAAAAAAAAGGAGAAAAAGAGAGAAGAGCAACGGTTAGGGAAAGAATTGGGCATAGGGTTTGGAGAGGGTTGGAAAGCAAATTATGAAAGGCATATAATTTAAACTGCAAGTGTGTTTGAGGGTGGTTCCACACTAATGGAACATTTCAATATAGCTCCCTAAAATAGTAGGGGACTTTTATATGTTATAAAGAGAATTTCACCTTGTGAACTCCCTTGATTTAAATGGACCGAAGATCCATACGGTTTATTTGGTTGAGTTTTAAAACGGGTTGCATGATGACATGATGCAATGCACATGATGCAAAGATGAATGCAACGAACCAAACAAAATACACGACGAAACTCGGAACCCATGGAAGGCATCTGAAGCTCTGGTCTTGGGGCGTCGCGACACTCCACCACTACGAGAGGATCTCGTCCCGAGATCTAGGATTGCACCGGAGGGAAACGGAAGAGGAAGAGAAAAGGTAAAACAAAGTTGCTTCTTGGACAAACGAGTGAAACCACGCACCTTGAGAGGTTGAACAAATTCGTGAAAGAAAGAATACAATGGAAATGAACGAAGTTGAAAGCACTCCGTTAGAAAAGAGGGACAAGGAAGAACAACTTCGGGCAGCACTCCGATCAAACAAGGTAGAGAGGAAATAAAGATGATATAATTTGGGTAGCACTCCGTCTGAGAAGGGAGGAAAAACTTGACAGAATGGGAAGAATTTGATAAGAGGGAACGACACTCCGGTTTAGCAGATAAGCACGAAAAGAAAAACATGATCTTCACAATTCGAGATGATGATTGAAAAGAGCAACATCATAAGGCCTCCGGAAGAAAGAATAGAAGATAGATAGTTGAAATAAAAGAATGGAGAATAAAATGCCATCTTATGCCACAAAAGAGCTTGAGAAGGCATCCTTAGGAGACGGGTCAAGCGGAGTTGTTGGAAAACCAACAACGAAAGGATAAGCTTGATATGGTCTTGTGGAGTACATCTCAAATTAAGAGATGACAACCTGCCACTCACAGGAAAAGAATTGGATTGATATGAACAAGGAGACGAGAAAGTATTTCATCGGGAGGGTAAAAGAAGAACTTGGGTCACTTATGAGCACCATAGATAGCAACAATCCTTAGGGAAGGCTTTAGGTGAAATATAACCCAAGATAACTCCTATGACGAGATTGATGGATCTAAAGTATCTCATTCTTAAAAACATGTGAATCATGGAACATGAACTCAGATTACCAAGAATGAGATAATACCACCTCCAATGATACAGAAGAAAGAATTGCACTCCAGATAGCAAAATGAAGAATGCTTGAACTCCTCTGAAAAGAATCTTGATGAACACTTCTAGAAGGAATTAAATCTTTGATGAACCATCATGTAGAACCTCCATGAAGAACTCTGTTAAACAAAAGAATGATCAAACAGAAAGAAAGGGTAGTTGAAAACATAAGGTGGAACCTTGTAAAGATTTAGATAGATCTCCGTGATTACATAATTGTGAGAGCTTGGAACTCCGGGAAAGAAAGATGAGCACTTGAAACCAAGAATATGTATGATGAACCACTCCGGAATAAGGAATTGAATCATTTGGATGAAACAAGAATAAGAATTACATTATGCTTATCCTTCACCAATTAAATTGATGACAATCAACGGATTTGGCACGCTAATTATTCTCGTAGAAAAGATTAAGAGAGATATAACATCAGACTTGGGAAGGTCTTCAACGAAACACCGGTAGGATTGAAACAACGAATGAATTAATATGATAACGAAAGAAGAGGAATCTTGCACGAACCACCGTAAGAATTGAAAATGAACGAAGAAAAGATAAAGAAACATCGGGAAGAATTAGCAAATGAATGAAGAAGCTTGAGGGGATTTAGTTACATGAGAACAAAGAGATCAAGAACTGATTAGAGGATAATTGATCGATGCACCGGTAAGATTAGGAGAACGATAACTGAAAGCTGGGAATGAATAATCCTGAACTGATCGACTCTGGATAACAAACTGAGAACACTCTTGAATTGCTCTGGAAGGATGAAAAGAATTCTGACAATCGAAAACAATTATGAGAGGATGGCATAACGCTAGAACCACGAATCTTTGATAGAACGAAACAAGATTCAAGGGAAAACTCTTCCTCGGTCTTCAAAAGCAGAGAATGATGATGAGAAACACCACCATGAATTGTTGAGATACTCCGGGATGAAAATTGGAAAGGTAGAGCCAATGATGAAAAGAATTTGAAAGATCTTGGAGAAATACATATGACTGATGATGAATCATTCTTACGTCAAACTTTGAAAAGAATTTGGGAGTAACTCCGGGAAAAATTTGAAGAGTCAGGTAAGGTCCTGGGAAAAGACCTATGGGTTAGGGCCCACTCAAAAGAAACACCGTTGAAAAGATTTAAAGAGAGAATGCACCGGTTGAATTAAAAGACTTGTATGAGATAACATCCTCGAAAGAGCTTGAACGAATGTAGAGTGGAAACATGAATCTTCGAGATATCTTGAGCATTCCAGAACAATTGAATAGCGAGAGGTGAATGATAAAGAGGTGAACTGGTAAGGAAAAAGCATTGAAATGAGGAAAGGATATACTCAACAAAGCTTGAATTGAAACCACCGGAGAAGAAAAAAGAACGAATAATGATAACTTGAAACTCTGTTAGTATCTTCCTGAGAATCACCAGATAAGAACATTGAAGAAAAAGAATGGAGAGACTTCATGATCCTAAGATAGATATTTGATAAAGAAATCTTAGTCCTTGAAGAAAAAGGGTGGGTGGGCAGGAAAAACAAAGGCAACTAGGAGACGGATGAAACAAACACCGTTGAGAAGAACTGATACTAGATCTTGCGGATGTTGAAATGATCGGATCCACTTGAAGTGAAATACACCGGTGAAAAGGATTGGCATGACAACCTCGATTATCAAGAAGGATTGGTATTCACATAGGAGTATGAGAACACCGGTTCGAAAAGGTATGGACTCACACTTGACTTCGAAGCAACTCGAATACCGCAACTCAAAAACAAAAAAAAGGATTGGCTTGCAGAATAAGTCGGAACAAACATATGATAGAAATTTTGTCTGAAGTTTTCGTGGTGGGGCCTACACGGGCTCGATCGTACAGCACCATCATGTACAAGGCAGTGCACATGACATACGAAGCGTCCCCGAGTCGGCATAGCCAAGGACTCTCTAAGACACAACGAGACCACTGTAAAACCAACCGTGGATAGGCGGACCACTAGACGTCGAACCCCAATTTCATATCATACATCTGTCGGAAAGAAATCCTAAGAGCTACTTGAATTCCCACTTATAAACTCCTAAAACTTTTCGGTTATGCAATCAGGTGTTGGGGATACAGGGGAAGCATAATATCTCACCCAAAACTAGCAAATCCTACATCCAGCTGTATCCATCCTTCAACACATAACCAAGAAACCTTCGGAAATCGTCTACCTCAACCTTCGAAAAGCATCCGTTATACGAGTTATGGCAATACTCCCGAACTCCCGCCCCAGTACTGGGTGGCGTCGAGGTTATCTCACCAACAACTGCATAAAAGAGATTTTCGATGTCGGCGAAACTAAACTCAGGTATTCCAGAACTGCAACGATAAAATTGTGATGACAACACCTCGGAGCTCAACTCCCCGGGACACTGCCACAACCCCTAAATGTCAGGAGGCACCAAGAACAATGTTCTTGTCACAAAACCATCGGAACGATTCCAAGATACCCGCGTGATCCTAAATTTTTTTTTGTGAAATTTGAGAAGAGAAGAGTCAAAACTCTACGTCAGGATGCCTCACCAGAGCGACGAAGGGACTGAGGAGTAAAAAGAAGTCCTAACTCTCCGATATATATAATTCCTAAATGACTCAAAACATTTCTAGACTCAATAACGCCAGTGATTCGATCAAGCAGGGGGCTCCTAAGGTCGGGGAAGGCTCTGATACCAACTTGTAATGCCCTCGATGCGGCTATATCTCCCACGTGTCGAAGCACGACTTAGAGGCATAACCGCATTGAAAGCAATGTCGCAAGTGAGGTAATCTTCACACAACCCATGTAATACATAAGGGAAAGAGATACATAGTTGGCTTACAATCGCCACTTCACACAAATACATGAATAAAGCATTACATCATCTAGATACAATCAAGGTCCGACTACGGAACCAAATTAAAAGAAGACTACCCCAAATGCTACACAGATCCCGAATCGACCGCAACTGGGCTCCGCTACTGATCAACTAGAACGAAACAACACAAAGGACAAGATCTTCATCGAGCTCCTCCTTGAGCTTGGTTGCATCACCTGCACGGTTCAACAGCACCTGCAAGCTGGTTTTGGAAGTATCTGTGAGTCACGGGGACTCAGCAATCTCACACCCTCGCGATCAAGACTATTTAAGCTTATGGGTAAGGTAAAGGTATGAAGTGGAGCTGCAGCAAGCGACTAGCACATTTGGTGGCCAACATATACGCAAAAGAGAGCGAGAAGAGAAGGCAAAAGCACGGTCGAACAGCTATGATCAAGAAGTGATCCTAGAACAACCTACGTCAAGCATAACTCCAACACCGTGTTCACTTCTCGGACCCCGCCGAGAAGAGACCATCATAGTTACACACGCGGTTGATGTATTTTAATTAGGATCAACTTCAGGTTTTCTACAACGGACATTAACAAATTCCCATCTGCCCATAACCGCGGGCACGGCTTTCGAAAGTTCAAATCCCTGCAGGGGTGTCCCAACTTAGCCCATCACAAGCTCTCACGGTCAACGAAGGATATTCCTTCTAGCGAGAAGACCCGATCAGGCTCGGAATCACGGTTACAAGACATCCTCGACAATGGTAAAACAAGTCCAGCAAGACCACCCGCTGTGCCGACAAATCCCGATAGGAGCTGCACATATCTTGTTCTCAGGGCACACCGGATAAGCTAAGCGTACGGGAGCCAACGTAACCCAAGTTGCCAAGGGACGGCCCCGCACGGTGCTCTGGGTTGGACCAACACTTAGAGAAGCACTGGCCCGGGGGTTTAAAATAAAGATGACCCTTGGGCTGGCCGACCCAAGGGAAAGAAAAAGGCTAGGTGGCAAATGGTAAAACCAATGTTGGGCCTTGCTGGAGGAGTTTTATTCAAGGCGAACTGTCAAGGGGTTCCCATTATAACCCAACCGCGTAATGAACGCAAAATCCGGGAACATAACACCGATATGACGGAAACTAGGGCGGCAAGAGTGGAACAAAACACCAGACATAAGGCCGAGCCTTCCACCCTTTACCAAGTATATAGATGCATTAATTAAATAAGAGATATTGTGATATCCCAATAAGTAAACATGTTCCAACAAGGAACAACATCTCCATGTTCCAACAAGGAACAAACTTCAATCTTCATCTGCAACTAACAACGCTATAAGAGGGGCTGAGCAAAGCGGTAACATAGCCAAACAACGGTTTGCTAGGACAGGGTGGGTTAGAGGCTTGGCTTATCAATATGGGAGGCATGATAAGCAAGTGGTGGGTATCGTAGCATAGGCATAGCAAAAGAGCGAGCAACTAGCAAGAAAAGATAGAAGTGATTTTGAGGGTATGGTCATCTTGGCTGAAATCCCTCAAGGAAGAAGAACGAGTCCATGAAGAAGATAAACGGACGAAGTCGAACGAATCCTCATGACACGATGTTATTGGAACCAATCCGAAGAAGCAACACCGGAAAGAAGCAAACAACATAGTAAACAACCACGACATAAGCATGGCATGATGCAAAACCAAGTATGATGCATGTCCGGTTTAATGAAGCATGACATGGCAAAGAGCACAAACAAAACTACAAGTTAAGTGGAGCTCAATATGCAACGAGTTGCATATTGACGGAACACCACATGACTTATTTAATTCTCTCTCGGTTATGTACCCAACAATATTAAATGTTATTAAGCATGGCAAGAGGTGAAGCATAAAAGAAACTATCTAACTAAGCAATTTAAATGGGGCCAGATATAACAAACAACAAATCCGGTAAATCCCCATATGCATTAGCAATTTATTGCAACAACAATTTAAACATTTTAATTGTTGTTATCATGATGCGGATGACATGAACAAGTTTATGAAATTTTTATTAAAAGTTGACAAGAGCATTAAGAAGCATTTTTCACCGTGGTGGAAAGGAAAGGGGTGCCACGGCAACGATAAAAAAACGGTGCCATGGCAGCGTTTCGGTTCCGGTAACTCAATTGAGATACCGATGCAAAGGAGAAGTGTGCGGATGCGTGCAAAAGATGGTGGGGCACTCTAGGATACCGGGTGTCCCACGGATGGATGGCATGGCAACGAGGAGGACTAAGCAAGTGACAACTCGGACACGGTGCAAACATAGGGTGCAACTCATACATCGCAAGCATTCATTCACGGACGTTGTCTTGAGGTTATACCTTCGAAGCGTGCAAACGGGATGGATCAAGTTCGTAGAGGGAAGTAGGCGTTCTCGCGACGGTGGTAGTGGAAGTAGTCGTTCTCTCTTCGTAGATGTTCGGGGTCATGACACGGAACTTGATGTCCACGGGGTCTTCCGTGATGGTCGTGGTACATGTTTCGTAGACGTTCGTGGTCGCCGATAGTTGTACATAGTCGTTGTTGGACTTGACGGATCCGATGACTTCGGGGTTTACCGTTGGACTTGACGAAACCCACGGCAACAGAGAGGTACGCATCAGCGGTAGTCGTTCGGGTGGCCAGCGTCGTCGAACTTGGCGGGCGTCGCGTAGTCGTACACTTCGATGGTAGTCGTTCACGATCGTATTGGTACTTGGCGCCATTGTGTCTCGAGTACTTGATGGTTCCGGTCGGGACAGCAAAACGTAGTCGACCGTGATGATGTTTCGGTGCGGACCTTAGCGAACCAAAACAAGGCAGCACCATGGCGGTCTTGGCGGTCAACAAAGGGGTCACGGTGACCACGACGATGAGCAAGGGCGTGTCACCATGGCGGGGAGGCGGTGTGCCCGTTTTGTTTGTCACGGGAAAACACGGCAGCAACAGGAACAACAGCTCTGGTGTGGGGCTGCCCGGTTCTCGCCGGAGCCATGGCCAGAGGCGGGCGGCGCGGCTTCCTGAGGAGCCTAGGGCGGCTATGCTGGAGAGAGAGGTGCAGGCGTTAGGAGGCGCCCTCGTGTGTGGCCGCGGCGTCGAGCACGGGAGGAGGGCAAGGCCACGATGTGGCAGCGGAGAACTTGGCATAGCCGGCCATCCATGGCTGAACCAAAAATGCACGGTGCGCAGGCAAAGGAATAAGGAAGAAGAGGGGAGGCTTCGTGCGGAGAAGAGTTGGCAGGGCGCGGCGCTCGCCGGAGTCGAGGCTGAAGGGGACGGTTCGAGGGTGGTGATGCCATGGCCGAGAGGGAGAGATGGGTGTCGAGGGAGAGAAGTGAATGGCGCGTGGAGCTCTCCCTCCCTTTTCTGACTGCAGGTGCGGCGCAGGAGGAGGACTCGGCCGCGAGTCGACGAGCTCGACCAGCAGGGTCGGGCGGCGGGGCAAAGTGGCATCCGGGCATCGAGGCGGGGCGCAGCGGCCATGGAGGTGGGGTGCAGCATAGCGGCAAGACGGCGATGACTGCAGGGCGCCGGCAGCGGGACAGATCGAGGAGGAAGGAGGCTCGAGCTGATGGCGATGGGGATCGGGCTGCTCTCTATGAGTACGAGAGAGAAGGTGAGAGGAGAGAGCGAGGGGGATCGAGGAGATGGCTCTGGCGGCGGTGAGGGAACGAGGGAAGGTGCTCGAGGGAGTTGAGAGGGGATTCGGTCGGGCCTGGTAGACCGCTAGGGTTGGAGGGTGTGGTTGGGCCTTGGGCCAGCGCTGGAGTTGGCCTAGGAAGGCCGGCGGCTGGATGGGCCTATAGGCCACTAGTGGGAGGTGGCTGCTGGGCTGCGAGAGGCCTTGGCCAAAAGGGTTGGTAACTGGGCTCCCTCTCTCCTTACTTCTCTACTCTTATAGAAAAAAAAGAAAGGAGAAAAAGAGAGAAGAGCAACGGTTAGGGAAAGAATTGGGCATAGGGTTTGGAGAAGGTTGGAAAGGAAATTATGAAAGGCATATAATTTAAACTGCAAGTGTGTTTGAGGGTGTTTCCACACTAATGGAATATTTCTGTAACATCCCAAAATTCTAAATTTTGGAATGTTATATTAAATAAATAATTATGATTGTTTGTTCGATTATTGTGTGACTGATTGTGTGAAATTGAGTGGCATTTTGAAATTTCAGAGGCATTTGAATTTTATTTGAATTTGGATTCAACTTGGCATTTGAAATTTATTTCTTATACCCCTGACAAATACTTGTTTAAAAGTATGAGAGGAGCTAACATGACACTCCAAAAAAAGTCGGAAGAAATTAATGCCAAAAGTTTTTGAATTCAAATTGGAGTTTATTTGGAATTTATATAAAAAAATGTTTTCTTCTAGTTTGGATTTTGCCTCTGGAAAATTGTTCACGTTGTAGTGTTTTTTTCTGATTGTTTGATATATATATATATATGTACTATATAAAAATATTATAGATTTATCTTATTTTAGTTTTTTTCCTCTGCCTTATTTCAAAAAAAAAGGAAAAGAACCCCGGAGCTGGCCAGGCCAACCGGCCCAGCCAGCCACCCGGCGTGGGCCAACAGCGAGCCAGAGCCGCAGCCCAGCCGCGCTCTCACCCAAATCCCCTCGCGACCGGTCGCCTGATCGAACTCTTCCCTCTCTCTCTCGCTGATCGGTGGACCCCGCCGTCTTCCTCCTCCTCCACACGCAACCGCCGCAGCAAGATCGCGCCGCCGCCGTATCCCGGAGATCGTGGGATCCTCCCCCGATTCGCCCCCTCCACCAAGGAACCCCTCCCCCTATATATACCCCTACTCCTTGTCCGGTTCCGCCCTGAAGCCGCCCCGAACCCCTCTGCATCGCCTGCAATCCCTCGCCGGAACCCGAGCGCCACCACGCACCATTATCGCCCTAGCTCTTCACTACGACAACCTCATCACCGTTCGAACCCACCACCGAAACTCCCTCGCTCGCCCGCACCCCCCTGTGCCCTCTCCCTCGCCCAAAACCCACGGAACACCACCAACGTCGACCACCCGAACGCCACCGCCGCCCCGACCTCGCCGCCGACCGTCTCTGACCACCTCCACCGGCGCCACGACCACCGTTGGACTCGTCGTCGTCTGCTTCATCTCCCTGGCCACCCCACTGACGCCGAAGATCACCGGAGCCGCCACACCGTCGACGTCGGAAGCTGCCGACCACGCCGGAGCTCCCCTGCCCTCACTGCAAGCACCGGGAACACCCTCAGCCGTCGGATCTGTAGTCAACGCATTAGATTAGATTAGATCGAACAGTTTTGTTTATTTTGTTAGATCGTTTTAGTTCCGGTTTGTTTCGGTTTTTATTCGGTTTAGATCGATTCAGGTTTAGTTGGTTTAGCCGATCGGTTTACTCTGTTTAGCCGTAGACCTATATTAGCCTATTAAACGCATGCACGCTGTTTAGTTCCAGATCGCACCCAATTCTGCCCGGTAGCGCCCGTTAGTTTTTTTTTGTTATTTCTGTTTCTGTTTTAAAATCAGAATAGTTCTTATTTTATATTGCTTATAAGTTTTATGTTTTAGATCCAAATTGAGTGATTCTTCTTGCATTAGATTCAAAATTTGTTGAAGGTTCTGTTTGTACCTTTGGATTCCAAATTGAGTAGTGTAAATTTGAGTTTTGATGAAATTTTTTCAAATCACTATTTTGGCCATATCTTGAGTTTTGTTAAATATTTTTTGATTGATTCTTTTTGCTACTGTTTTGTTATTGTTTTGTCTATCCAGAGTCATATAGTGATTTATTTTAGTTTATTTTAAATTAAGTTTTTTAGCAAAACAATACTGTTTTAGTTTTACTTTTGTTTTAACCTTTTCTTTATAGTTTTAATTGTTTTTAAATTATTTCTTTTTGTCTCTTTTGACAAATTTAGTTTTGTTTCTGTTATTTAACTGTAGACAATTTTATTCTTATTTTAAAAAATTTATTTTTTTAGTTTTGTATGGAAACTTGTATAGGTCATAGTTAGAGTTTTATAAAAGCTTTTTATTTGTTTCTTTTTTCAAATAAAGTTTTATGAAAAATACTTTCTGTTAACTTAGTTGTTTTACTTTTTATTTTCAGTTAATTTATTAGTTAGTATTTTCTTTGTTAAGTTTTGCTTAGGACAAAACTATTTTTGTAGTTAAGGCAAAAGGTTTTCCTAGTAGGTTCTTTATAGTTTTCCCCTATTAGTTCTTTCGATGTGCTATTTGTTTTGTGTTGGGTTTTCTTATTGGGTTTTATTTTGATTGTTAGATTTGCTTGCTAGAATGCTTGCTTATGTGAATGTCATGTTTGTTATTATAGATTTCATCGGAGAGTTGCGAATAGTCCTATCAAGTTAGTTTCAAGAGCGTTGTTATCTTCATCAACCTACCAGGCAAGTTCACTTTGACCATGTTTTTCATACCTATATTTTTATTACATTTAGTGTCATCCTTGCAACAACTTCTCCAGTAGTGATATTGATTCTTGTAGTTGAGTAGAATGCATGAGGTAGGAACCCAGCTCCATGTTACCAAGCCCGGGACGTATATAGTTTTAATGCTAAGCTGTAGTAGACGGGGTTTGGTATGAGTGCTCGGGAGTGGGGTGAGAATGAAGGACTTTACGTCAAAGACGACAACTTCATGATAGCATCTGCAAGGACTGCATCTTCAGGACTCCTCAAGATTTCGAGACTCGAGACAAGAATTCAATACACACTACTGGGTGAAGGATGGTTGACGGGCACCCTGGAGAAACCAGTGGTTGGCCGGGATGCATGGAGAAGCGCCATGACATCTTGCGGAAAGCTTGACCCAGACTCAAAGAGACGGAAGAATACTTCATGCCCGGAAGCTTACCTGTGCAATCGCAAGTCACTACGGGCTCTGGCTTGGTTGACCTTAGTTGTGACTCTGGCTGGGACGGTGCTAGCAGATGTAGAACTATGGTAGGATTGGATGAGCACCGGACAGTGGTCAGAGGAACTCTTCGGAAGACCATGTTTCGGTCATCTTGTTCTCAAACACCCTGAAGTGCGAGAATGTAAAGAGAGGGATCGAATCTTGCGGGTAAAGTGTACAAACCTCTGCAGAGGGTTAAAACCTAATCGATTAGCCGTGTCCCCGGTTACGAACAATTTGAGCCTCTGGACTTGGATCTATCTCGGAACTCTCAACACCTGACTGATAACTTAATTGTGGGCAACTTATGATGATTTGGGCTATGAGACATCGGTTGGCGGAACCATGTCAGGATAGAAAACTCCGTAGCACAGACTCTGGTTAATTCCTTTGATGTAGGGGAAATAAAACCAGCTTTTATGCAAACAAAACTCAGATACAGAGCCACAAAGCCATACTGCATATAGTATAGTTTATCATCTGTTTTCTCTTATGGTGATCTTGTCGGTACATTCAATGTACTGACCTACATGGCTGCAACGTCTCATGTTGCAGATATGTTTCTTCCGACGGGTAAGAGTTACGTCATAGGGTTACGGTCTACACTCAACCTGCCGATGGCGTTGATGGGACTCCACACCCGATTGTTTGTTTCCGCTGAGACTTATGAGGTATATATCAGTTTTACGTTATTTATACATGTGATTGCACTTTGATATATACATTGATGTACTGTGTGTGCGAGCATACTGATCCAGGGATGGCACAGATATACAGAGGCTTGACCGTCTGAGGTCGGGTCGCCACAGATATGGTATCAGAGCACATTTTGACTGTAGGACGTGACCCTAGAAATCGGAAAGCCCTAGGACAGGAAGTCTCTAAAACTTTATTTCCAAAAGAATCTATTACTTCTCATCTTTTCTGATTTTATCAAATATCCCTCTTACCTCAAATTGTTAGAATATACCTCTTTCCCTTTTGACCACACGGAGGATCAACTAAAGCCACTCCAAGAAGGGCAAGATATCGGACAACCGATGACCATTTCAGAGTAAAGAGGATTTCACCATGCATTAGAAGAGTTGAAGCTACAACGGTTGAAGACTCCGAAGACTTGAAGAATCTGAAGAATCTAAAGATTTAATTGACTTTTAGAAGACCAAACCTCTGTTATATACTTACGTTAGATGCGACGATTTGTGAGCTGTCATCTGTTTGATGTTTTTCCGACAGCCACAAATAAAACCCATTTTCAAAACTATTGCTTGTATTGTGTGTATCCCTCCCCACCTCTCTCTTATCTCACCCTAAAACCCTTGGACCCAGTAGATGATGAATGAAGTTGGACTGGTATTCTCTGGACCGAAAACCCAGTCAGAGGCGGAGCTATGGATTCAGAACATGGAGAATCACTTCAGGAGCAATTTGGTTTCAAGGAAGAATGAAGTATCGTATGCTCTTCAGTACTTTGAAGGAAGTGCTGCAACATGGTGGCAGATGCATCAAGCTATAAAGGGATGGAATGGAGCAAGGACTTGGGAAGAATTCAACAAGACTCTGACAAGATCTCGTCTCATCCGGAAGCACCATGATACCCAAAGAAATAAACCTTGTGCCGGCAAAATTTGCGGAGAAATAGGACACACCCAGGAGAAACACAAGGATGGATGCCCTCATTGTGAGGAGAAACACCCAGGTGAGGAATGCCCAACTAGTCAGGTGACTTGTTTCTTGTGTGAAGGAACCACCCACTACCCAGCTCAGTGTCACATTTACCTCACGGTGCAACAAACTATTCAGAAGTAGGAAGAAGGAATGAAAGAAGCCCTCTGAGAAGTTACGAAAGAACCTGTGATTAAGGAAAGTGTTGAAGACTCTATTGGAGAAAGCCTCAACATATTTTACTCCAATGCCTATTATTCATGTGGAGAAGAAGGACATTTTTCACAGTATTGCACCAAGGAAAGAAAAGAGCATCTGGGATACTTCCCGACAGAAGCAGTGGAGTTTGATCCACAGGGAATAGAACGTTTGATCAGAATGAAGAAAACCAGGAAGAGAAAACAAAGACACCCTCAGAACAACCCAATTTCTGCAAAGAGGGACAAGAGTCATATTACCTGTTTTGAATGCAAGGACGTCGGGCATTATGCCAATGATTGTCTCGAAAGGAAGCAAGGAACTCAAGGAGCAGGCACCATCACCAAGAAGCCTCGAGATATGCCGGAAGTTATTTGTTTTTGCTGCAAGGAAGCAGGACATTTTGCTAAGGATTGTACAAGTCATGAGAAAGCTGGAGCTGAGTAGTGGAGATGTTGAATATCAGTAATAAGGGTAGTATGGAAAACACTTTTCATGAGAATGCGGGGTTGAATTATGTAATAGATTACTCAAAGATTGTAATAATTCATGACTCAATAAAGTTGATATGTCATATGCTGAAAGGCTTTAAGGAGTGTTATGTTTTATCTTGGAAATTAATATTCTGGGTGAACATGGAAGAAAATGAGTTGTGATACATAAACTGGATGTTGGATATTGAGTTTGAAGTTCTTTTTGGATGATATGAATGTGTACCCAAGGAGATATGTACCTTATTCTGAGCACCATTTTTGTTTTACAACTGTAGATGACGACCCTTTATGGGTCTTTCCTTAAAGGTCCAGAAACGATCATGACCCTGACAAGTGATCATGATTACCCGAAGATCCTGAAGGACATGATGAAACATATTCGCCTTGAAGGAGATGCAGTCTACAAAGGCTACCCCTTCATGCAAAAGGGAGTGGAACTTTGGTATGTGGAGGTACACCTTCACCGTATGAAAGGAGTTTGCCCAAAGATGATGGGGCAATACTTTTTCATCTCACGTGTACCACAAGCAACTTTCTTCGACGCTGTTCGTGAAGCAGCCATGGAAGCCATACGCTAGATCGGAGAAATACTTGAAGCAAGACTCCGTTATACTCAGGAATACCTAAGAGAAGTGCATGCAGAGATGATGGAAATGAAGCTCAAGGCCACCATGATGAGACAGAAGATTGAAGATTTCAAGGCGCATGTAGCACAATTCCAGTGGGACTGAAGAATCCTCAAGGAGGAAAAATGAATAAAGTAGGAACTAATGCCTGACCATACCAAACCATGTGGGTGGCAGCATTTGTAATAAAGTGCTTTTTGGAATTTGGATTTACGAAAAATGGTTAAGGATGTAATAAAAGATTTGATATGAAAATAATATGATTTATGGATAAACTACTGCATTTTGTGTGCGGTAGTACTCCGTAAAGACATAGGATCAAGGAAGAAAGAAATGTGTTATTCATGACGGTCCATAGAACGGAGCTGGACCAAATAAGTTGGAGTACTGTAGGATCGTCACCACAAGGGTATGAGGGAAGAAGTGCTATTGGATTTAAAGGAGATGTAATGTTGAGTATGGAATGATAATCCTCGAATAGATGAGTTAAAATTGTACAAGAGTTGAAGTGGGCCATAACCCACAGGCCCAGGAGTTAATAAGAAGCAAGCACACTCTTGCTGAAGGAAGGTATTTTGGAAGAAAACTCTGAGTTAATCAACCGACATTTTTAGGAGGATACGAAAACCCGAGAGATGTGAAGAACCGTTAGATGTCTTGTTCAGCTTGCAGAAACCATGGATTTATTCGAACTCAGTTCATCGACAAGAGAAATTCTGCAATGCTTGTGAGTATGCCCAAGTGTTAGAATACGTGATTCGATGTCTGCATATGTAGTAATGGTTCAAGTACGGGATGGATTGGCCCCCATACCGGAGACTTCTATCATGAACTATCATATGTTGATGGAAAATCAGAGAGCCTTGAAAACACTAGAAGAGTGTCGACATGATAAGCCAAGACCATAGAATGGTAGGATGATTGATCCATGTACCAGGCAACTGTTGCCAATCATAGGATATACGGTGAGATTCAACCAAACCCATTTTTATGTAGGAGAAACCATACATGGTAGACCACCATGAGAATTTCGATAGTTATTTCGTATTGGCGACAGACCGGTCAGCTAAGAAGACCCAGTCTCAGAAGAACGTCACCAGGATGAAAGAACATGTGTTTGAGGAAAAGGTTATGCCCCGACCGGAGGAGCACCCGTGAAAGAGCTATTCCGGAGTATATGAGAACACCAACACGAGCAACCCAAAAGGATGGAGTACATAAGTTTTGTCTGAACCAAACCCATGCTTTTAAGTGTGGTAGCACCCCTGACCTTTCCGACCAAAATATTTGCTAAAAGAACCCCAACCCCTAACCTTTTCTTGCTAGCCTCTTCGGATCTCGAGGACGAGATTCATTTTAAGTGTGGTAGGTTTGTAACATCCCAAAATTCTAAATTTTGGAATGTTATATTAAATAAATATTTATGATTGTTTGTTCGATTATTGTGTGACTGATTGTGTGAAATTGAGTGGCATTTTGAAATTTCATAGGCATTTGAATTTTATTTGAATTGGGATTCAACTTGGCATTCGAAATTTATTTCTTATACCCCTGACAAATACTTGTTTAAAAGTATGAGAGGAGCTAACATGACACTCCAAAAAAAGTCAGGAGAAATTAATGCCAAAAGTTTTTGAATTCAAATTGGAGTTTATTTGGAATTTATAAAAAAATGTTTTCTTCTAGTTTGGATTTTGCCTCTGGAAAAATGTTCACGTTGTAGGGTTTATTTTTCTGATGTTTTTGATATATATATGTACTATACAAAAATATTATAGATTTATCGTATTTTAGTTTTTTTCGTCTGCCTTATTTCAAAAAAAAAGGAAAAGAACCGTGGAGCTGGCCAGGCCAACCGGCCCAACCAACCGGCCCAGCCAGCCACCCTGCGCGGCCCAACAGCGAGCCACAGCCGCAGCCCAGCCGTGCTTTCACCCGAATCCCCTCGCGACCGGTCGCCCGATCGAACTCTTCCCTCTCTCTCTCGCTGACCGGTGGACCCCGCCGTCTTCTTCCTCCTCCGCACGCAACCGCCGCAGCAAAATCGCGCCGCCGCCGTATCCCGGAGATCGCGGGATCCTCCCCCGATTCGCCCCCTCCACCAAGGAACCCCTCCCCCTATATATACCCCTACTCCTTGTCCGTTTCCGCCCTGAAGCCGCCCCGAACCCCTCTCCATCGCCTGCAATCCCTCGCCGGAACCCGAGCGCCGCCGCGCACCATTATCACCCTAGCTCTCCACTACGACGACCTCATCGCCGTTCGAACCCACCACCGAAACTCCCTCGCTCGCCCGCACCTCCCCGTGCCCTCGCCCTCGCACAAAACCCACCGGAACACCACCAACGTCGACCACCCGAACGCCACCGCCACCCCGACCTCGCCGCCGACCGTCTCCGACCACCTCCACCGGCGCCACGACCACCGTTGGACTCGTCGTTGTCTGCTTCATCTCCCTGGCCACCCCACTGATGCCGAAGATCACCAGAGCCGCCACACCGTCGACGCCGGAAGCTGCCGACCACGCCGGAGCTCCCCTGCCCTCACTGTAAGCACCAGGAACACCCTCAGCCGTTGGATCTATAGTCAACGCATTAGATTAGATTAGATCGAACAATTTGGTTTATTTTGTTAGATTGTTTTAGTTCCGGTTTGTTTCGGTTTTTATTCGGTTTAGATCGATTCAGATTTAGTCGGTTTAGCCGATCGGTTTACTCTGTTTAGCCGTAGACCTATATTAGCCTATTAAACGCATGCGCACTGTTTAGTTCCAGATCGCACCCAATTCGGCCCGGTAGCGCCCGTTAGTTTTTTTTGTTATTTCCGTTTCTGTTTTAAAATCAGAATAGTTCTGATTTTATATTGCTTATAACTTTTATGTTTTAGATCCAAATTGAGTGATTCTTTTTGCATTAGATTCAAAATTTGTTGAAGTTTCTGTTTGTACCTTTGGATTCCAAATTGAGTAGTGTAAATTTGAGTTTTGATGAAATTTGTTCAAATCACTATTTTGGCCGTATCTTGAGTTTTGTTAAATATTTTTTGTTTGATTCCTTTTGCTACTGTTTTGTTATTGTTTTGTCTATCCAGAGTCATATAGTGATTTATTTTAGTTTATTTTAAATTAAGTTTTTTAGCAAAACAATATTATTTTAGTTCTACTTTTGTTTTAACCTATTATTTATAGTTTGAATTGTTTTTAAATTATTTCTTTTTGTCACTTTTGACAAATTTAGTTTTGTTCTGTTATTTAACTGTAGACAATTTTATTCTTATTTTAAAATTTTTATTTTGTTAGTTTTGTATGGAAACTTGTATAGGTCATAGTTAGAGTTTTATAAAAGCTTTTTATTTGTTTCTTTTTGCAAATAAAGTTTTATGAAAAATACTTTCTGTTAACTTAGTTGTTTTACTTTTTATTTTTAGTTAATTTATTAGTTTAGTATTTTCTTTGTTAAGTTTTGCTTAGGACAAAACTATTTTTGTAGTTAAGGCAAAAGGTTTTCCTAGTAGGTTCTTTATAGTCTTCCCCTATTAGTTCTTTCGATGTGCTATTTGTTTTGTGTTGGGTTTTCTTATTGGGTTTTATTTTGATTGTTAGATTTGCTTGCTAGAATGCTTGCTTATGTGAATGTCATGTTTGTTATTATAGATTTCATCGGAGAGTTGCGAATAGTCCTATCAAGTTAGTTTCAAGAGCGTTGTTATCTTCATCAACCTACCAGGCAAGTTCACTTTGACCATGTTTTTCATACCTATATTTTTATTGCATTTAGTGTCATCCTTGCAACAACTTCTCCAGTAGTGATATTGATTCTTGTAGTTGAGTCGAATGCATGAGGTAGGAACCCACCTCCCTGTTACCAAGCCCGGGACGTATATAGTTTTAATGCTACGTTGTAGTAGACGGGGTTTGGTATGAGTGCTCAGGAGTGGGGTGAGAATGAAGGACTTTACGTCAAAGACGACAACTTCATGATGGCATCTGCAAGGACTGCATCTTCAGGACTCCTCAAGATTTCGAGACTCGAGACAAGAATTCAATACACACTACTGGGTGAAGGATGGTTGACGGGCACCCTGGAGAAACCAGTGGTTGGCCGAGATGCATGGAGAAGCGCCATGACATCTTGCGGAAAGCTTCACCCAGACACAAAGAGACGGAAGAATACTTCATGCCCGGAAGCTTACCTGTGCAACCGCAAGTTACTATGGGCTCTGGTTTGGTTGACCTTAGTTGTGACTCTGGCTGGGACGGTGCTAGCAGATGTAGAACTACGGTAGGATTGGATGAGCACCGGACAGTGGTCAGAGGAACTCTTAGGAAGACCATGTTTCGGTCATCTTGTTCTCAAACACCCTGAAGTGTGAGAATGTAAAGAGAGGGATCGAATCTTGCGGGTGAAGTGTACAAACCTCTGCAGAGGGTTAAAACCTAATCGATTAGCCGTGTCCCCGGTTACGAACAATTTGAGCCTCTGGACTTGGATCTATCTCGGAACTCTGAACACCGGACTGATAAGTTAATTGTGGGCAACTTATGATGATTTGGGCTATGAGACATCGGTTGGCGGAACCATGTCAGGATAGAAAACTCCGTAGTACAGACTCCGGTTAATTCCTTTGATGTAGGGGAAATAAAACCATCTTTTACGCAAACAAAACTCAGATACAGAGCCACAAAGCCATACTACATATAGTATAGTTTATCATCTGTTTTCTCTTATGGTGATCTTGCCGGTACATTCAATGTACTGACCTACACGGCTGCAGTGTCTCATGTTGCAGATATGTTTCTTCCGACGGGTAAGAGTTACGTCATAGGGTTACGGTCTACACTCAACCTGCCGATGGCGTTGATGGGACTCCACACCCGATTGTTTGTTTCCGCTGAGACTTATGAGGTATATATCAGTTTTACGTTATTTATACATGTGATTGCACTTTGATATATACATTGATGTACTATCTGTGCAAGCATACCGATCCAGGGATGGCACAGATACACAGAGGCTTGACCATCTGAGGTCGGGTCGCCACAATTTCAATATAGCTCCCTAAAATAGTACGGGACTTTTATATGTTATAAAGAGAATTTCACCTTGTGAACTCCCTCGATTTAAATGGACCGAAGATCCATACGGTTTATTTGGTTGAGTTTTAAAATGGGTTGCATGATGACATGATGCAATGCACATGATGTAAAGATGAATGCAACAAACCAAACAAAATACATGACAAAACTCGGAACCCATGGAAGGCATCTGAAGATCCGGTCTTGGGGCGTCACACGCCCCCGCCGCGAGCCTCTCCGTCGCCGCGCCACCTCCTCGCCTCGCTCCGGCCGCCGTTCGCCGCCCGACCCTGCTAGCGCACCTCCCCTTGCCAAGCGCTGCCGCCTCCGCGCCGGCCCCGCCGCTCCACCGCGCCGCCCTACTCCGGCGACCCCACGCTCGGGATCCGGTGCCCCGTCCTTCTCCGATGAGCTCCGGCGACTCCCTCCTCCGCTCCGGCCGCCGTCCTCTCCCTCCCTGCCCAGTTCTCTGGCGAGATCTAGTCGCACCTCGGAATGTATGCGAACCCTAGATTTGAGCAGGTTGACCCCTCGTTTTCGTCTAAGTCCTTTTTCTGTGATGATTTTATGCCCTGTTCATTGCCCCATATCTCCATGACTGTACCTCCATTTCATGCAACATGCATATTATATATCAAAATATTCATTCTGAGATGCTCTTCATTTCGTTCCATTGTGGCATGCTTGTTTGAGTTCATCTTGATGCCTAAATCATTGATGCAAGAGTGCTATAAAATGTTTACTGCTGCTACTTAACAGTTTATGGTGATTTGTCATTTTTGTCACATTTGATGTGTGCTTCATATGGGCATGAGCTCTACATGTGTTTTGAACTATGAGATGCCATCTTTACAGAGGTGCTTGCCTTGTATTTTTTTATCAACGTGGTGACTAGCACAAGCATGCAAACTAGGCTTCGTGATATTGCTATTTTCAAGGACTTAGGATTTTTGCTAAGTCCTTCTCCTGCTGTTTTTTTATGCCATGTAAACATAATGCTACAGTGAGATCCATGCTTATTTTGGGATACATCGGTAAGGATGTTTTGAACATGTGTTTATGCTCTATCCGTCCATGCACCTGTTTGCAATTATGGAATGCTCTAGCATTTCTTGTTCTTTCTCTACTTTTGCTATAAAATGTTCCTCGCAGAATGTTAACTTGCTAATCAATTTTGCCATGATTGTTGCTAATGATCCATGCATCCTATGAGCGTGCTCTTGCCATGGTTATCTTCATGAACATGTAATCATGATGTTACTATGCTTTTTTTGTCATGCAATGCTTTGTGGTGAGTGATTTGAGCTCGCCAAGTTGCCTTCATAATTCTGTTTATGCCATGCTCTGTTAATAAAACTTGCTATGTTTACATGGGTGCCATCATATCTTCTGTGCCTTTTTGGCTCATGATCAGTAAGGGACTTTTGATCTATGCATTTAGTGGAATCATTGCATGCCTTGGTTTGCTATGATATGTTCTTGTAGTATGTTGTTTGCTAGCTCTAAACATTGCTTCCTGATGTTATTTCTGGCATGTTAGTATTTTCACGAAGTCTGTGAAGCTGATATCTTTTGCACTTTTGCCATGCTTGTTTGAACCTGCTCTTGTGTGATTTAGTCGTAGCTCAGTGTTCATGTTTTGCCAGGTATCTTGTGTACATCACTGCCATATATTTTGTGGTTATGTTGGGGTGAAGTAGCTTAGTTTGTTGTTGCATTCTACGTGGCATCGTGCTGTTAATCACAGAATTGTGCCATCCTTGTTTTGCTTCCCATTTACAAACCGTGCCTCCGTTTCCGGTGATCTTTATATCGATTTCGACCGAAATAATCTCATATTTCCAGCGGCACACTTGGTTTGCCAACACTACAACAAAATTGACATACTGTGATGAAAATCCTCGTGACGATGGTGGACAACGTCACATAAATGCCTAATGTGTGATGTTCTCATAGGCGGCGTCACCAATTGCCGCAAATCGGTGACATTAGACGTCACTAGGATGCCTCGGCCTTTCAGCACACCTGGTTGCCAATTTCTGTGACGATTTGATATTTTGTATGACGAACTAGCTGGAGTCATCGAATACTACAAATGTGTGATGATCCTTTTTTGTCATGTAGCGTCTAGCAGTGGGACCCATCATAGCTAGTTTAGGGGTTATCGAGAGGTAGGAGCCATGCGTCGGTTTTGGCAGTGGGACCTGCCACCATTTTTTGTAAGCCTATTTAGCGTTGTAATTATTTTATTTTATCTAATATAAGTAGGTAGTGGCCATGGAAATACTTATGAGTATTATATTCTTAAAAAGGGAAGACCTTGTTTTGTTCTTTTTTAGATGGTTTTTTTTCTTTCTAATATAAATAGGTAGTGGCTCAAGCAAAAATTTAATCAGGCATTAAAAATATAAATTTTAAAACAATTGTTTTTGTTTGGCAGTGTATATGCTGAAAACTTCAATTGCGCGCTCGTGAGCTAATTTTGTTTCCTTCTATCTCAAAAGTTAAAATGGAAATAGGAGAGTCGATGACATCTTACTTTTTTTATTCTTATCTATAAACAGTCTGGGCAAAAAACTTGAATGAGGCGCTCGTGAGGTCATATTGTTTCGTTCTGTCTATAAAATCTAAAAATAAGACAGGAGAGTCGATGCCAAAAGGATTATTACAGGAGTTAGAACCAACATTAGGAAAGAGTACGGACGCTATACAAATCGTGCTATCATATCCTTGGACTATACGTTGCCATTAGGAAAGAATTTGGATGCTATACAAATGTGATATCATCTTCTTGGACTACACGCCTGGGCGTGTGTGACTATATCTGTAGTTTTTTTAGGGAGACTATATTTGTAGGTTAGTTATTTCTTCCCGGGGCATATGTGACTCGATCTGATCGTCTTCTCGGTTCTGGCTGGCAGCGTTTCACGGCGGGGAGAAGCAGCACGGCGATAGCCGAAGCACGGCACAGATCGCTTCCGGCTAGTTGTTGCCAATTGAAGTAAGTGCATCCACTCCCCTGTACCACCTCACGCGGATCCATCCGGCCACCATATCGACATATCATACGAGGCGTTACAGCACCGCCGCATCGCACCGGCTACCGCCTCTCCCTCTTACCTCCATTCTTCCACCACAGGCATCACATTTGCTCGTCGACGACGGGGACAACGTCGCTCGTCCTCAACCTGTCCCCAACTGGCCACCGTCCCGTCACCAACTGTGCGCAGAGTTTGCAGTCTATCCATCACCTGACGAAGGAGCAGAGTTTGGACTTGCCAGTGCTCCCGGCTTGGCCCCAACTCCCAAAGCATCAGTCCAGCCGACCCCTGCAAGGTAAAGGTAAATTGTGTGAACGATTGAACTGTTACTTCTGCTGTTGTATTGTGTGTACGAATCTTAGATGTAGCATAGATAGATGCATGGTTTTGCAATGGCAGTGAGCATATATATTTTTGTGTACAAGACATGCACAAGTCCGTGGCGTTTGGAAACCAAGCATATATGCTGTACTTAGGAAAGACAATGTGAAGGAGGTTTTGTTTTACTAAATTCATTGCCTGCGTAGATGTTCTCATCAATCTTGAAAGGGTTAAATTTGTGCCCGTTTTGTTGTTTCAGTTTAGTAGTGGGTTCACTAGTTGTGTTAGTAGTAGATTTTGCTTCAATGCGGTGTAAGCATAATTTTGTTAACGGTAAACTATTTTGTTGTAGTGCAATGGATCGAAGCTGGATACAAGGAACGTGTTTCGCACCACCATACATGAAAGGTGTTGATGAGTTTATGGGTTTTGTTCGCCAAAATTTTAGGGAAAACCAGGACATACTGTGCCCATGCAAAGACTGTCTGAATGTGGAACACCGCAGCCAGGCTGAAGAAGAGGAGCACATACAATGCAATGGTATGTCTGTTACATATACAAGGTGGGTCTTTCATGGTGAAGCGGTCAGTCATGATGAAGGTGATAATATAGAGGGTGCTGCATATCAATCAGATGATGATGATGACTGTGATGTAGGCAACGGAGGTGATGTTGCGTATATGGTAGATGATATGTTCATGTCTGGAAGGCAAGGCAAGGGTAAGCCTAACCTCTTTTCCAAGCTAATGGAGGAGGTGAAGAAAGATCTTTATGAAGGATGTAGTGATTTCACACGGCTATCGTTCATTATTAAGCTCCTCCATATCAAATCATACAACCGAATTACAAATAGAGCATTTAATCAGTTTGTTGAGTTGATTAGTGCGGCGTTTCCACATGCTGATATACCTAAATCATACACTGAAGCTAAGAATGTTCTTAGTGAAGTCGGGCTGGGTTACGAGACAATTCATGTTTGCAAGTTTGATTGTGCATTGTTTTGGGGCGAACATGCCAACAAGAGCCATTGTCCTGAATGCGAGACTTCAAGATGGAAAGATGAGAAGGGAAGGAAAAAGATACCTCACAAGGTACTTAGGTACTTTCCTATCATCCCAAGGCTTCAAAGATTTTTTGTGTCAAAGGAACAATCAGCAGATGCAAGGTGGCATGAGGAGAAGAGGGTTGCTGAGGCAAATGTTATGAGACACCCTGCTGATGGTGAAGCATGGAAGCACTTTGATAGTGAGTTCGGTTGGTTTGCTAAGGATGCCCGTAACATGAAGCTTGGTATTGCCACAGATGGATTCAACCCCTTTGGAAACATGACTAGTTCATATAGTATGTGGCCTGTTTTTATCATCCCCTACAACTTCCCACCCTGGATGTGCATGGACCAATCTAATTTCATGATGTCTTTGCTTATTCCTGGTAGAAAAGCACCTGGAAAGGAGTTCCATGTTTTTATGCAACCGCTGATTGTAGATATGATGAAGCTTTGGGGAACTGGTGTGGAAACATATGATGCATTGACGGGGGAACCATTTAATTTGCATGCAGCATTTTTGTGGTCGATTCATGATTACCCTGGACTGGCCACTTTATCGGGGCGTAGCACAAGAGGTTATCATGCATGTGTGCATTGTGATGTGGACCCTTGCTCCGAGCCTTTGAAAAACAAAATTGGGTTTGTTGGGCACCGGAGATTTCTGCCTACTAATCATCCTTACAGAAGACGCAAACTTTTCAATGGGAAGACTGAGAATAGAGGGAAACCTCGGAAGTTCACAAACAAAGAAGTGGTGGACAGGTTAGAAAAACTTGTTTTCAAACCAGGCAAGTATCCAGGAAATAAGAGGAAGCGCCCTGAAAAAGGTGAACTAAACTGGAGTCAAAAGGTGAGCCTGTATGATCTGCCATACTGGTCGAAACTGAAATTAGCATACAACCTTGATGTGATGCACATTGAGAAGAACATATGTGAGAATATACTTGGGGTTCTACTAGAGAGTGATGGAAAGAATAAGGATACAGTAAGTGCAAGAGTGGATCTGCAAAAACTTGGAATAAGGATAGACCTGCATATGAGACCTGATGGGAAGGGTGGATTTACGAAGCCAAAAGCAGAGTATAATCTTAAGAGGGAAAATAAGAAAAGATTCTGCGAGTATCTAGCTAATGTGAAATTCCCAGATGGATATGCTAGTAATTTAGCAAGATGCGTGGATCTTGAATCATGTAAAGTGCATGGGTTGAAGACCCATGACTGCCACATACTTTTGCAACAAGTAATGCCAGCTGCACTAAGAGGACTTGTGAGAAATGATATATATGAAGCAATTGCTGAATTGGGTAACTTTTTCAGGCAGCTGTGCTCAAAAACTCTTAGACTTGATGTGCTTCATCAGATGAAGGAAGATATTCCTGTAATTCTATGCAAACTTGAGAAGATTTTTCCACCTGCCTTCTTTGATGTAATGGTCCATTTAGCTGTTCACCTACCTGAAGAGGCAATTCTCAGGGGGCCCGTGCATTATGGCTGGATGTATCCAGTAGAAAGAAGGCTTGGGTACCTAAAGGGAACTATTCGTAATAGAGCAAAGCCAGAAGGGTCGATTGCAGAGGGTTATGTCGTGGATGAGTGCTTAACCTTTTGCTCCAGATATTTGATTAATATTGATACAAGGTTTAACAAGGAAGATAGGAATAGGGATGGGAAGCGGAGTGTTTCTGTTGATGAGTTGGAAGTTTTTTCAGTTGTTGCAAAAGGTTTTGGGTCCTCCAAACTCCATTGTTATCCAACTGAGTACGACCAAATGGTTTGGTATGTGCTCACCAACTGTCCTGAAGTAGAGGAGTACATGGAGTAAGTTCACTTGTCATCATCACCAATAGTAAAGTATGTGATTGGCTCTAGTGAAAATGAATTATAATGATATTTTGTGCTTTAATGTTGTAGGGTTTGTCGGGAAGAAATACAAAGGAAAGGTGTCATCAACATTGATCAGACACTTAAGAAAGAATTCCCTACATGGTTCGAAAAGCATGTAAGTTATATGTTTATGTTTTTGTTATGTCGATCTTGCATTTTAATGTCAATAACCTGACCATGTAACTACTGTCTGCGCATCTTGTAACAGATATATACTTTAGGGGAACAAAATGTTCCGAAGGATTTGTACTCACTAGCATGTGGGCCAAACAAGCGTTTAGTGGTATACTCTGCCTGCAATGTCAATGGTGTTCGGTATCACACCCTGAATCGTGAAAAGAATAGAAAAACTCAAAATTCAGGAATCATGGTGAAAGAAATTGTCAATCTTGAAGAAACTGAGTACTATGGTGTTCTAAAAGAAGTTCTTGAGTTGCGGTACCCCAAAAACAAGCATGGAGAACGGTCGGTCTTTTTGTTTCGTGGTGATTGGTTTGATCTCCATGGCAAGGCGACTGGCATGAAAGATGATGGTTACTTCAAAAGTCTTAATGTTAAGGCGCTTCGATACAAGAAGGATCCTTTCATCTTGGCTTCTCAAGCAGAACAAGTGTTTTACATGGAGGACACAAAATATGGAAAGGACTGGAATGTGGTGCAGACTTTCAGTCATAGACATTTGTACGATGTACCTAAACTGGAGACAGGTGAGCTCAATGCTACAGATGCATACCAGGAAGAAATGCCCTCGACAACTTCCACTGTGAAGGATATTGATCAGTTGTTGGACACTTATAGCCGTGATGATGAAGAAGGCACGCCTGTTCATGCTAGTATTGTTCATGATCTTCTGAACGACGACAACAACTACGATGAAGATAGTGCTACTGACGATGATGGACAGGAAGATGGTGCATTGAGTGAGAACGAGCATTCAAGTGATGATGAGTAGATCATATAATGCCTATTTGTATTTTACCAAAGTTTAAAACTGTTTTATGTTCATGTTCACGCAATACAGTACAGACCATGGTTCGGATTTGACACATATACGTGGCCAATAAATCTACTCTGTTCCACCCTACTGAAATATATACTGTAGAAGACTAGGAGGCGATCGATCAAGCACTCACCCTGCAGGCTGCAGCAATATCGCGGGTTCCCCTTTGCACGCGCCTCTTGCAGAACCACCGGGACGCGACCTTTCTCCTCTCGCGCGACCCATTCCGACTCCTCCCCTCCGCCGCGTGCATCCTCAACAGCAGAGGGGGAAGGGGCCGCCGAAGTGCTTCGGACAGCACACTGTTGCGGAGCCGCCATCGGCAAAGCAAGCGCCTGTGCAGCGGGGCTAGGGCGCTCGGCCCAAGAGGTGCTCGAGCCACCGGCGGCAAGGTGCGGCAGCAGGTCGTTTGGCGCTGATTTGGGGATTCTTTTTGTGGTCAACGGCACGGAGGAGACGAGGTGATAGCTAGCAGCCTAGCACAAGAGCAGAAGCAGCGAGATGAGTGTGAGCGTTTTTTAAAGCATACACCACAATGACATAAGCATTATATCTGTATTAATAAGAGCATCTACAGCTGGGCACCTCAAATCCGCCTCATACGTTCGGGTGGGCTGCCCGGTCACTGACCGGTCGTGATTTTCTAACTCAGACGACCTCCTTAAATGAGCCTCAAACGACCGGACTGACCAGCACCCCGCATGTCCAGTCCAAATATGGGGCGTCCGGGCGCGCCCGGGCACGTCCGCCACGTACGACTGATGAAGAGATCCCACACGGACTCGCCCGAAAATCTGGCGGTCCGACGGACGCCTCCTCCGTCGTCGTGGTGTGAAAGTCGCATGACGCCGCTCTAGCTCACCGGCCGAGAGCAAATCCACCTATTTGACCCGATCGGAGTACCGAAACCCTAGCCCATCCAACCCCCTCTCTTTGGGCCGCCAGTCCGAGCCCATCGACCTCCCCCCTCTCCGCGCCGCCAGTCCTAGCCCATTCACCTCCTCCCTCTCCCGCCCTGGCGCTCTGCCCATGCTCCGGCGCTCCGCCATGGTCCGGAGGAAGATCACCTGCTATGCAATGCTCCCGCCGGAGCGCCGTGTCGAGATTCAACACGAGATCCGTGCGAGACAAGCCACGCGTAGCCCACATCGCTGACGGGCTGCCCCCAGACTCGCCAGAGCTGGAGTAGGAGGAGTTGCAGCCGGGGGAAGAAGATGAGGAGGATGAGAAGCTAGCTCCGATGGAGGTGGAGGAGGCGGAGCAGCCGGAGCTACAGCTGTCGGGCTTCAACATGGTGCAGGCGGAGGCAGAGTTTGCCGTCGCCCAGTACAACGAGATGGCGGAGCAGCAGGCCATCCTGAAGTCCATCCAGGATGAGGGCTATGTGAAGGCCAACCAGGTGTTCCTCCGGCAGGAGCAGGCGGCGTCCGACGCGCTCTTCGCCGAACTCGAGGCAGAGATAGAGAAGGAGGAGGCCGGAGCGGAGCAGCCGGAGGAGGCAGAGCCGGCTGCCACCAATGCTGCTGGAGCCGGGCACGGAGATCGTTGACATCTTCGAGGATGAGTAACTAGGTGGTCTACGTAGTATGTAGGTTTATTTTGTTTATATGTCTTTGTATGGATTTAAGAATCAAGTATGAGATGTCCAGATACAACAAGTGAAATTTAAGACGTGCTCGGTCACAGCCGGCGGACGCGTCTGGGCGTGTCCGCGGGCGTTTGAGGGGCCATATTTTATATATCCAGATGTATATGCTCTTAGAGCATCTATAGCCCGACCCAAATCTGCCCCAAACTTTCGAGCGGCCTTCCCGGTCACTACAGGGACGCATTTTTACCACCTAACTGAGCAACGCAAATCAGGCCCAAACACTCAGATGCGTTGCGGGCGTTTGGAGGTGGATTTTGCGAGTTGTGTTTGTAGATGATCTAAGAGGTCGACACTAGGCGCCTCTTGACCTGCCCAAAAATTTGGTCGGTCCCTGCACTAGTGTCAAATCAAAACCACCTGTGTTGTTGGATTATGTCTTCCCCGCCTTGACCGAAACAAAATCAATGAAAGAAAAATCACATACACCGTCATCGATTTAGTCGGTGTAAGAGTAGGACGGGTGATGACAGAGGATGAACCCTAGATCACTTATGCTGGAAGTTACCAATTTTATTTACACCAATAGTTACAATAATCACTCATTGCATTTTGTTTTTGCCATATCAAATACTAAGACCCCTTTGTACAGCTTTTGACATATTTATTTAGAATTCTCCTAAAAATGGAAAACACCACATCATAATGTTCATGTAAGATTTGCTTTTTTTAATAATCATTTGCTACTTATTTTGAATTAAATGAATTACATAATATTAAGTGGAAATAAAATTCTGAAAATAAACCATCTTCTCACAAAAAAACTCTTTTCCCTCCACCCACGCAGTATTTTCCCTCCACTTCTCTATTTTTTTCCCGCATCCACCCTGTGTCCCCACCCGTCAAAGACCCAGCCAAAGTTTATCATTTTATCTTGCCCGCGAAGAGGCACCGCTAAAAGCCACCGCCCACCCGGGCATTTTTTCCTTAGATTCAATCGACTCTCCAATCCCACAACTGCGGCGATCAGGGCCGGCAAATTGGGGGTCGCCACCCCGCCGGCAGAGCACGGATCCACCACATCGACCATCCCCGCGAGCACTCCGCTCTACTCCCCCCTGATTGCGGCGACCGGTGACGGCGGATTGGAAGAGGCTGCCCGACCGGCCGAGCTTGGATCCGCTGCATCAACCGGCGACATCTGATTGGAGGAGGCCGCCCACCCGGCTCTCTTTCTCCACCGATTGGAGCGACCGGCGATGGCTCACCGTAATTTCCTCATCCCACCCTCCTCATCCCGCAAGCTCTAGACGTAAGGGATCACTAGGGAAGGGATTTGGGGGGACAAAGCACACACGCCCGTGAGATTTCTTTACATCTCTGAATAGAACGACAGTGTGGCAAATCTAGTAACCCTGTAAGATTTAATCAGTCTTTATTCAGTTGTCATGAGATTTATTATCATACAACGATCATGTGGCTTCCATGCTTGTGGTTCTGCTACCCCATAAATAGTTCTTTACTAGAAGTGGTTTGCGACACTAAGTAAAACTTCGACCCATCAAGGGCTTTGGTTTTCAAATCCAAGTCCCAAAATGATAGCTGCTCGCGGAAAAACTTGACTTCCTAAGCATTTTCTCTTTCTTATGATTCTGATACTTTAAACTTGAGGGCATTCATGCCGTGCTGCTCTTGCTGAACATCTAGACAACAGAATAGAATGCTTATTGAAAGCCCTTTGCCTTAGTGCAAGGCTGCTAGCCATTTCAAGTAGTTCAGAAATATTGTACTGCATCCTGAGTATTCAGAAGCTTTTTTTGGGCCGCTCCAGCTACCCGAACAAGCCGAGGCCCATGCCACCGTGCCACTGACGGAAAATGCCCACAAACAGCCACCTCACACAGACGCTCCTAGGCAATTTTGCCCCAGGGAGCTTTGTGATGTAAGGGATTCGAATTCTGTATAAAGACTGAGTCTCCACTTTTCCTTGTTCAAAACTGAATAAAGATAGGATCTGCACTTGTTCCAAACTGAATAAAGATAGAGTGTGCACTTGTTCAAAACTGAATGAAGACAGAGTCTGCACTTATTCAGAATGAATAAATACAGAGTCTGCACTTGTTCTTGTTTAACTAAATTCTGGATGCTCCATATATCCATGTATGTTATTTATTTCGATCTGTTCTACAACCCTCAAAAGCATCATATAGTAATTTACTTTTAAGGTCCATTTCCAAACATGTTTAAGCAGATTTCATAATGTAGGCTGGTAGGTGTTTTGGCAATTCATTAAGTTCACTCTCTCTCATCTTTTCCAGCTTCAGTTACTAACATCATGCCACCAGTTCTGGAGAGTGATATGCATAGCAGGGAATATCTTGCGGAACAGAAACGCAAGGGTGAGGTGTATTTGAAGGAAAGGGATGTAAGGATTGCAGAACGCAAGGCTGCGGAGCGGCAGTCTCTTAAAGACATACAAAGCTTAGCTCGTAGCCTTGTATACCCTAGTGCCTCTAATGCGCAACCGACACAAAATACACGAGGTGCTGATGATCGCAGTGACTCAGAGTATGAACCAGATGCTGAAGAGGAGGCCCATGCAGAGGAAGAGGATTTGAGAGATGAAGAGGAGGTCGTTGTTGCTAAGTCCAAAGCAATGGTAATATATCATGCAGACTTACATCTTAAATAATATGTGCAATGTGGATTCACTGGCTTTAATTTTGCCTTGGTTGTATCATGTGTATGTCACTATGCACTATAAGTATCACAAATAGTTGACTCAAAAGATTTATTCACATTTTCCGTCCCTCCACTTTTCCTAATTAATATAGACGATGATATCTCTGTTCACTGCATTCTTATTTGAACCTATGCTGACATTGCACAGGTTAGTGTTGATTAACTGCCTTGTTTGACTCACCTGTTTGACCCAGGCACCTGAAGGTTCTACCATGCCAAAAACAAAAAAGCGTGTCAGATCCAAAAATAGTGCAGCTGCTACCTCAAGAATAACAAGATCTAGAGCTACCGCAACAACTGAGTCAATTGAAGCTACAAACCATCAAGAACAGTCTGCACCAAATCCAACAAACACATCACCTCACCTAACTTCTAAGGATAGCAACTCACTTGACGCTGATTCAGGGGTACAAGGTTCTCAAGACATGATAGGCACATCTGGACAATCAGATAACATGATTACATTACAAGGCCAAGGTATATGCGACATCATCGCTTTACCCCTTCTATTTTCCACTTGAAATTATAACCTTCTAATTTATTTGCTAGCTTGTAATGTAGATGCATTAGCATGCTCCACTGGTCCAACTGATCCACGACCGTCAAGGAGAGGTCGTGGACGTAGACCAACGATGGGGCATGGGCTTCAGGAGTATGCAAGCAGAAATGGAGGGAGGAAAATGTGTATTCATTTTTCAGCGGGGAAAGTGAGACCTATAGACCCAGTCCAAGCAGCAAAGCTTTCTTTTGAGTGTGGTATCCACATCAGGAGCAGAATGCATGTTGCTAGGCACTGGAATGACTATGCCAAAAGCCCACTCAAACATGTTATTCCCCATGCTATTAAAGATATCGTGGTGGGATAGTTTCCTTCAATTTTCATACATGTGTTCACATGTTGCATAGTAAATTTAGTGATAAATCGTATATATGATTGGTATTTCATCTTAACTTTGAGATGGAAAAGGATGACAAGGTTGGGAATGATGTATGCACAAAAGTAATCCAGAAGGGTGTTCAACAACAACGCTACAGGATAAAGAAGAAATACTTCAATGGTTATACTGCTCAGGAAGCATTATCAAATAAGCCAGCGAACATTACTCATGAGAATTGGACCAGCCTTGTCAATAAATGGTCCGATGAGAGAAACAAGGTTTGTAACAAGATATGCGACCAACAATAGTTTTTGCACTCACATCTACTGTATCATATGTAATACTTATATTCATTTTCTTTATATAGAAAATATGTCAAATGAACAAGGAAAACCGAGAAGCTGTCAAGCATCACCAAAAGACCGGATCTATGTCTTATGTTGCCTATTTCAGCAAACTTGTAAGAAATCCAAATATCTTACTTGTAGTCCTATGCCTATTGCATCTGGCCAATATATATGTAGTAGAAATGTTACAATTTCATATATCTTGTAGAAAAAGACAAGTACAATAATCAGGACCCAAGTCCTATTGAGTTTTTCAAAGACACCCATACAAACAGCAAGACTGGTAGCATGAGCGAGCCGGCACTTCTAGCTCATGTAAGATTCCTCTATTGTTTCTGACTTGAAATAGACTCCCATATTGATCAAGTGTAATCTACCATATAAACTTTGCCTTAGCATCAATGTTTTTCTTTATACTACAGAATGCGACGGAAAATAAAAGAGAAGCACAATCAGAAGGTGAGCAGCCAGTATCCGATACAGCGATTGTGGCTGAAGTTCTAAAGGAAGAAAGCGCCCATAGCAGCTTCCTTTCCAGCATGGGGTATGCATCAAGATCCAGGAGGTCTGGGAGCTCTACTTCATCAGCCCAGATCCGAGTTTTAGAAGAAAGAATTGAACAGAAGGATAGAGAGGCAAAAGATGCAAATGACAGGTAATTATCTTATTTCCCTTTCTGTTCTTGTTGGTTATTTTTGTTTGCTTCTGTGTGCACATTGCACTCACTGTAGTGAACAAAAGTTCAACTAAGGAGTGCTTCTTTTAACCTGTGTTATCGACTTGATAACCTTTTGGTGATGCTTCCTGTAATCAAGTTGTTGGTTTTGCATATTTTAAAACATTGTAAGTTATTCTTGGGTTTACTGTTTCATTGGCCCATGGGCATGCTTGCCTTGACATTTAATAATGTGCTTCTCTATTTCAAATTGGTACCATTGTACCTTATTTTCTTGTCTGTTTTAATCTCATTACGATGCAATGTTGTTGTGTTTTTTCATTTATAGGCATCGGGAGGAGTTAGCCACAAGACTTCAAGCACAAGAGAGAGCATTTCAAGAGATACAGAAGAATCAGCAAGAATAATTGGAAGCTCTAAAGAAGAGCCAGCAAGAGAAGAATGAAGCCTGGGCAAAGAAGCAAAAGGAGACAGATAATCTGCTTGATTTTCTCTTGAGGGCTCAAGCAACTTAGCAAGCAACTCAGCAGTCCCAGTCTAAACCAGATGGTTCATGAATGCCATCCTTACATTGGAATCATCAGGAGACCATATGTGGTCTTTAGTTAATATTAGTTTTCATGTTGTCTATTGTCTGTGTCAAACTTGAGTCAGTTTTTTACTGTCATTTTTGTTTACAGAATGATTTGGCTGAGACAATTTCATATATAATATGATTTGATTTTCATATCAACTTATGATGTGATTGTTCTCTTTAACTTTTTTATATAATCTGATGTGATGTGATGTGAATTAAATACTTATTTTCATCGTAATTTAGATTCAAAAGAGAGTAAATATATTTTGATGACGTCATCTTCATCCATAATAGAAGTAGTGGCACTAGTAGTGGGATAGCCGCTTGGGTGTTGATGTGGCATAAAGTTAGTGACGTCGCCTCGTCACCGAATATGGTACAATATGGCATATTTCCTCCTAGCACGTGACATTAACTGACTGTCATGGAAATAGCAAGTCGATGACATTCTATACAACGTCACCGAAGGTCCCAATTTCGATGACATTTTTGCGCGTGCGCCGTCACTAGGAGTAATCTATGACGGGGAATCCGTGACGATGCTTGTGACGCCCATAAAATGTCATCGAGGGGTAATTTGTGACGTTATTAGCTATTCGATGACATTTTTTAGCTCGTCATGGTAGGCCCGATCTCTTGTAGTGCAAGTTGATGCCTTGATCATTCTTTCCCTTCCGAAGCACGCATATGCATTGCATATCATGTCTTGCATATCATGCCATGTTTTGCATCATGTTGCTTGTGCATTGCACCGTGATTGATTGTTGGTCCTTTGCTTGTGTTCTTGCTTTGGGTAGAGCCCAGAGACGAGTACGTGATCGAGGAACCTGTTGAGTATGCTAGCGAGGATCAAGCTTTTGACAACTCTGAGAACTTTGCAGGCAAGATGACCATACCCTCGAAATCACTTCTATCTTTGCTTGCTAAGTTGTTCGCTCTTTTGCTAGGTCGTGCTACCTACCACTTGCTATATTATGCCTCCCATGTTGCCATGTCAAGCCTCTAACCCACCTTTCCTAGCAAACCGTTGTTTGGCTATGTTACCGCTTTGCTCAGCCCCTCTTATAGCGTTGCTAGTTGCAGGTGAAGATAAAGTTTGTTCCATGTTGGAACATGGATATTGTTGGGATATCATTATTATATCTTATTTACTTTAATGCATCTATATACTTGGTAAAGGGTGGAAGGCTCGGCCTTATTCCTGGTGTTTTGTTCTGCTCTTGCCGCCCTAGTTTCTGTCATACCGGTGTTATGTTCCTTGATTTTGCGTTCCTTACACGGTTGGGTGTTATGGGAACCCCTTGATAGTTCACTTTGAATAAAACTCCTCCAGCAAGGCCCAACCTTGGTTTTACCATTTGCCTACCTACCACCATATACCTTTCCCTTGGGTTCTGCAGACTCAAGGGTCATCTTTATTTTAACCCCCCCCGGGCCAGTGCTCCTCTGAGTGTTGGTCCGAACCGAGCTGCCTGTGAGGCCACCTCGGGGAATCTCGAGGGTAGGTTTTACTCGTAGCCTGTCTCATCCGGTGTTGCCCTGAGAACGAGATATGTGCGACTCCTATCAAGATTTGTCGGCACATCGGGTGGCTTTGCTGGTCTTGTTTTACCATTGTCGAAATGTCTTGTAACCCGGATTCCGAGACTGATCGGGTCTTCCCGGGAGAAGTAATATCCTTCTTTGACCGTGAGAGCTTGTGATGGGCTAAGTTGGGACACCCCTACGGTGTTTTGAACTTTCGAAAGCCGTGACCGCGGTTATGGGAAGATGGGAATTTGTTAATATCCGGTTGTAGAGAACTTGACACGTAACTTAATTAAAATGAATCAATCGCGTGTGTAGTCGTGATGGTCTCTTTTTGGAGGAGTCCGGGAAGTGAACATGGCCTTGTGTTATGCTTGAGCGTAAGTAGCTTCAGGATCACTTCTTGATCACTTATAGCTTCTCAACCGTGTGTTGCTTCTCTTCTCGCTCTCGTTTGCGTAAGTTAGCCACCATATATTCTTAGTGCTTGCTATAGCTCCACCTCGCTAACCTTTCATACCCTTGAGCTTAAATAGTCTTGATCTCGTGGGTGTGAGATTGCTGAGTCCCCGTGACTCACAGATACTTCCAAACAGATGAAGGTGCTGATGATGCCAGTGCAGGGGACGCTACCGAACTCAAGTGGGAGTTTGATGAGGATTCGGGCCGTTACTATGTTTATTTTCCGGATGATCAGTAGAGGAGCCCAGTTGGGGCGATCGGGGATCTAGCATGTGGGGTTGTCTTTCTTTATTTTGGTTCCGTTGTCGGACCTTTGATTGTATTTTCGATGATGTACGGATTATTTATGTATTGTGTGAAGTGGTGATTGTAAGTCGACTCTTTATCCCTTTCTTATTCAGTACATGGGATGTGTAAAGATTACCCCTCTTGCGACAAGCCTACCATGCGGCTATGCCTCTAAGTCGTGCCTGGACACGTGGGAGATATAGCCGCATTGTGGGTGTTACTGTGGCCACATGAGGCCGGCGCCAACCCCATCCAGCTCGGGGGCACGTAGCTGTCGTCGCTCGTCTCCGGAGACTCCAAGTGCTCAGGAGAGTCGCTGGACCACCAGGAGTCGCCACTGTCGCTAGAGGAGCTGGTGCCAAGACCGGTGGCGGGCCCCATGCCCGCCCCAGCATCGTCCTGGCGACCTCTATCCAGGCAGCACTCCAGGCGGCGGCCTTCCTCGGGGAAGACCTTGAAGAACAGCACAGAGGTGCTGTCATACTCGAAATGGATCGCGAGGGCACCCTCCGCATGGCAGACTCGGGCAATCTCACCCCAGCCTCGGGTCATGAAGATCTTCCCGGAGGCAACGGTTCCAATCCCCGCTCCAGTCGTTGGGGCGTCGCAGTCGGCATGCTGCATCCAAAGTTCGCGAAGGCCCTTCGGCGGCATCTCGACGACAAAGAACGGTGGGAGGCATATCTAGGTGCTCGGGGGTATCGCCGCCCACAACACGAACTCGCGCGAAGAGTCCGCAGCATGGACCCCTGGGGCGATGGCGTGCGCCTCCGCGGCACAGCAACCATGGCCCTGGCGCAGGTGGCGCCACTCACCGCTCCTCCCTCCGGAATCGTCAGCGTGAGCATACAAGGGCAGCGGGTACCCAGGAGGTGGCCTCTCATACCAAGGCCTCGACACCACCGGCCTCACGACCACCTCGCGGCGATGAGACCTCCTTTTCTTTGGCGGGAGCAGCTCGGGCATGTTGAGGGGAGCCTTGCCCTTCTCTGCTGCCGAGAACCCCCAGATCGGTGCCATGTCTACACAAGCAAGAAGTGGATCTAGGAAGAAGAAGAAGCAGGAGAGGCAGAGGAAAGATGGGTGACGGGGGCTCCGCCCCCTCCCATTTTTACCACGAGAAGGCCAACAGGCACACCCCACGGTCAGAGGTAATGATGGTCTTCCTTGCATGTCACAGGGACTTGTCACGTCGGGCAGTTGCCGAGGCAGCATGGGGAAGCGGAGACGCCCACGTCCAATCAACCGCCACGCGTCGACCGAGGGTGCAGGCTATTGGGGCCCGCGGCGCTCCGTGCTTGACCCTTGGCTTCGCCTCGAAGCCAAGCCCGAGAACGCCTTGGGCCCGGGGGCTACTGTCGGCGTTCTGGGAATGGGGGTCCCCAGACTTGCCTGCCTGCGGCCCACGGCGTATCTTTGCTAGCAGGCCTATACGACCCATCTTCATCAACAAGGAATCAGGACCCTCGCGAGGGGCCAAGCCTCGCGAGGCGGACGACACAAGACCTCCTCAGGAGTGGCCTCCCCAGGATGGCTCGTGAGGGGCGGAGAGTTCAAGGTCGGGCAAACCTCGCGAGGTTCTCGTGATGTGAGCCACGACAATCGAGACCAGGCGGGCGCCAGTGCGCGCAGCATCCTTGTTTCCTCTTTGGTGCTAAGGGGGCAAGCGCAGGCGCGGAGTATCGAGACATCAAGTAAAGGTTTCCACATTGGTGCAATGATACTAAGACCAGAAGGAGGGCAAGACGGAGGTCACCATGGAGCCCAAGACGGCATCACCAGAACCTTTGGCAGGCGAAGACCACCTTTTGTCAGTATAGCTTGTACTGGCTGTCCCCTTTCAAATTGACCGTTGTTGGCTCCCTTCCCGCTCAATATTTGGGGAGAGGACCAGGGCCTCTATAAATAGGACTAGCCACCACCATAGGATACAGATCATCTAGGTCATCCCCAGCCACACAAGTGCACCAAGCACAAGAATACCTCAACCTCAGGAGGTTATTCTTCCCCTTGTATTGTTCGTCCTCAGCCCAAGAGGCAATCCACTAGGGTATTACACCACAACGGTGGCCCGAACCAGTATAAATCTTGCGTCCTTTGTGTTGCGAGTTCGTCGGGTTAGTTCGTGAGATCTAGGCTAAGTTAGGACGCAGATCGATAGGGGGGGGGGAGATCTTCGTGCGCACCCAAGTGTTCGAACCTTAAGGGTTTTGCCGGAACCCGTGATCCGATAGTACAATATTGAAGTCTTCCTCAAGAGGACGAAAGATGGGTGGTCAACCATCCACAGGTATTTGCCTAAAGTTGCAAGGAGCTTCAACATCATTGAAGGCTCAATATTCGCCTTTCGCTTCAGCAGTTTTCTAGATGAGATTCATTTTTCTATCTATCGACTATGATGCTAATTTCCAAAGGTTTTATATGTTGCATGTTAAACTCGGTGTTGTTGTATAATGGGGCAGCTAGCTATATGCCTATATGGTGTAACTAAGTGTTGAAGCTATATGTTGTTGTACTTTGATGTATTTCAATTATGAAATCCAGGTTGCTGTAATACAAAAATGAAATATATTATGTGTTTAATATGAAATATCAATTTGATTACTAAAATGGATTAAAAACAATAGGTCAGTTGGCCTACTTATTGGGTTTTTCTATTGCACGGTTAATGAGACAACACCGTGGGCGATCACCTCACACAACCCACACAGTCTATAGAAAGTAGACGCGTTGGATCAATGAACAATCACACACGACTTAATCTAGACAACTATTTGTGTTAGGCCACCTTGCACAAACGTCTCCACATAAAAAGTGTGTGTGATGGACAGCCTATGTCATATAGTTTCTCCTTGGCACAGTGTGTGATGCATTCAATAATGCAAACGATAAAATTATAAATATCATATGTGATGGCAACACTATCACACACGATGTGAAGTGGAAAATTCTGTGCGATGTACATATGAGCAGAAATGTTTGTTTGGGATTCATCATGTGGAATGCTAAGAATATCTCACACTTTTGGTCCCGTATAATTGTTTGCAATGGCTCGCCCAATCGCACACGAGCTCTTTTTTCCCTGTGTGCGTGACCGGAGGAGCTATCACTGATGATTTTTGAATCATGTGGGATGGACCCCCCCCCTATCACACACACAAGCAAGGCGATGGTTTAAAACTATGTCACAAAAAGGGGGTAAAAACCGTTTGTATAGGACTCGCCTGCACAAGTGTGAATACACTGAAATGCTTAAACGAAAAATGGCAACCCCATTTTGAGCTTATTGATGAGTATGACCTATGATCAAGTGTTCTCACTTGACTCCTAAGTCAATATATTGTGACATAGTTGGCCTAGTCGCTGACCCTTTCCTTGATGAAGTCCTCTAGTGTATCCTTGTCTTGCAATTTCTCTTTGAGTTTAGTTGCTTTGTCCCCCTTTCTCAAAAAAGAACTTCGTCAAGTTGCTTCTTTCTTGTGTTAGCTAGTTTATTTCTTCAAGTTAATTCCTTGTAAATACTTATGAGATTTTGTTGGCAAGTGAGTTGAGTTTGACAAATCTTTCTTTCTATCTTGAACTTGGTCCCTCCGATCCGAAACGCACCGATGCCACCGAGCTACAACTAGCATTGCTTATATGTTCATCGTCCCAACTGACGTGAAATGACTCAGACACATCGATGTGATCAACCTGTGACATACCATTTCTTTTACCAACCGATTAATACTACTCAGAGACACCGATTTCACAACACAAATAAGCTTTTTCCAAAATTGCTTCAGATTTTATTTCCAGCTCCACTCAATGACTCTTTCCCCTCTAATGCATTCAGTATCATAATAGCTAGATGTGACACTCAATGACCTAACCTGTTTGACCAATAACCTTGAAACTAAACCCTTCATGGAAATTGATGTCAAAGGGGGAGAGAGATGTGCACATCAAAGGCTTCCAAGCTCTCATCTATCAAAGGGAGAGAGAGAGAGAGAGAAAGACAATGCACCTTGTAAGAGGACAGAATCCGATATGTATCTAAGTGGGGAGAAACGTATGCATGATCCTTTTGAGCTCTAAGTTCGTTTGTTCTGATTTTGTCTCATTTCTGCTCTGATGCATGTAGCCAAGATACATGTAACACATTAAGTTTCCTACCCTATTGTGCATTTGCATTCCAAAAGCAATTATTCTTTTAAAAGACTAACACTTGTAGAGGGGACTTATGTATGTTACATGTCTCTCAAAGCTTTCATATATTATTTGGTATATTTTAATTTGAAGCTTTGATATATGTTGTCATCAATTACCAAAACGGGGGATATTGAAAGCACATTTGCTCCCTTGGTGGTTTTGGTAATTCATGTCAACATACATGTTGTTGGACAACACTTTCATCAAGTATATTTCAGGAAGAGTTCAACAAAGGCTTGTAGATGGATGGAGATGTGGAACCCTTAAGCTACAAAGGACAAGCATGTGCAAAAGCTTCAAGACTCTACATTGTTGGTTATGTGGACAAAGATCATATTGACTCCATAGGAAAGTCAATACTATTAAAAGGGGATGAGGTTTTGATCATGAGTCATTTGCTCAAGTGCTTGAAGATATTGCTCCAAAACTCTCAACCACTTTCTCATTATCCAATCTGCCCAAAACCCTAAGTCCAATCTTGGTCCCACCAAAACACGCCTATTCGAACTCACTGAGATACATGAGAAAGAGCCATAAGCCTAACCCTACACTACAAAAAAAGACACTTCCGTGATGATATGGGTTTGTCATAGTAGGTCACGTTTTCTGTGATGCATGTACATCCATGACAATTTTATGACAAAATCAGGACAGTCATACCTGTGCTGTCGTAGAAGTGTTCCATGACATTACCAAAATTATCATCACAGAAGTGTCCACTTCCCTGACGATAAATCGCGTGTCATAGAAGTGTTTTCGTCAAGGGTGACTGACACGTGGCATCCACCGTAACAGGTCACCATTAAGCTATTGGGACTGGTTTTGGATCCGATAACCCATTAACAGCCCGGACCAATGGGGATTTTCCACATGTAAAATTCTCATTGGCCAGAGAAAACACATGTTGGCTCACCGCTTGTAGTGACCCAACCTCAGATGGTCAAGTTTCTGTGCTTCAGTGTCATCCCTGGATCGGTAATGCTGACACACACAGTACTCGAAGGATTTATAACAGAGTAGCAATCACACACTTATTACATTGAATGTCTCCGAAGAGAACTTATTACACGAATATGGCTTAAGGCCATCTAATGCGATAACAGCGGAAGACTTGGAAGATAAAGTGAGTCCATCAACTCCAACGACATTGCTGAGCTGCACGGCAACGACCTAACGAACCTTACTCCTCGTCTGAAAAGTCTGCAACATAATACGTTGCAGCCCGAAAACAGGTCAGCACATGGAATATGCTGTCAATATAACACAGTAGAGCAGAAATAGAATAATGCTATCACTACATGCATATATGGCTGGTGGAAAGCTGTATGGTTATAGTTTTTTTGCGAAAAGCCAATTTTTCCCTACAACAAAGGAATAGATTTTAATTTAACTATCATGGTGGTTGAAACATCATTGAGAAGGTAACCCCAACTCAATCCCAATTAAAGTGATTAACAACCCAACAGTATTAATTAAACATGGTGAGATACATGTGATAACCCAAGTACTAGATACTCAAGAATTGTCCATAACCGGGGACACGGCTAACCATGATTAGATTGTACACTCCGCAGAGGTTTGTGCACTTTTCCCCACAAGACTCGATCACCTCCTTTGGATTTCTCGCACTACATGGTGTTTGAGAAACGGATGACCGAGACACAGTCTTTCATAAACGTTAACTCTCTACTCCGGGTAGACCATACCAAACCTACCAAAAACCCACTACCTGCCGAACTACCTCTTCAAGAGCTTCACGTAACTTACTCAACTATGCTAGATCCCATAATAGCTTGTGGCTGCACACGGAAGTTTCTAGCATGAATGATCTCAGTTCCCTTTTAGCCTGGGTGGCGGTCCATAGGAAGATCACACAGGTACCCTGGGATTTCCAAAAAAATACAGACAACACTGGGTTCCCCAGGTGCCTCAATCCACCCAGTTGTTTGATTAAGTTGCCACCTTAAGTTGAACCATTAATTAACAATCTCACATCTGTCATGAATTTCACTCAAACCCAAACCACGTCTACAAGCATAGCATAGCATAGCAATATAAGCAATACGTAGAAGTAACTCCCAAGAGTTTGAATGTAACAAGGCAATAGGTTCTACCTCAACAACTACTTCCCAACCCACAAGTTAATGACATCCTAATCATGCAATGTTTGAGGATTGGAACTAATGCATAAAAACTGGGTAATAATGGGATATGATCAAAGTGTTACTTGCCTTGCTGACGAATCGCGAATCCTAGAGACTCGTAGTAACACGCTTCGCACTCTGGGAATTCTATCGCAAGCAAACAATAACATACATAAGTAACAAGCAACAATGCACAAAGAAAACTCAAATAAGAGAGGTTGACCAGAAAGTTCAATTTAAGAACTCCGGTACGCAAAAAGAATCAAATCAAACGGAGCAACGAAAGTCAAACGGCGAAAGAAAGAAGCTTCGTTTACTAATCTGAAACTAGGCCAAATTTTACAGTAACAAAAACTTGTTTGAGTTGATTAAACGGAAAGAGGGTTTCGAGATGAAACTCCAGGCGCTTGAATCGCCTGATTCCGATAAATGAGCGAGAAGAAAAACAGAAATTAAGATCGGATCTGAAATCACGATCAGAAAAAGCACGGAATAAAACTGAGAAAAAAGAAAAATGACGAACAGATTAACGAATGAACGTTCGTTAATTGGATCTAAACGAAGAACGCATTCGTTAAAACGAACGAACGAACGAGCGAACGCTCGCTAAATAAATAAACCGGAGAAAAACCGATCTATTTAGAAAAAAATGAAAACTAGGGTTTCTAAAAAAACCCGAACGGTTTTTCTTTAGAAAACTGGGGCGGTGCGGCGGCTACCTTCGCTCGGCTCCGGCGGGGCTCCGGCAGGGCGGCGTGGGGTGGCGGGGCTGCGGCGGCGGTGGCGGGAGGCGGCGGGGGCTGCGGTGGGGCGGCGGCGGGGGCGGCGGCGGCCGCGGCGGCTGCAGGCGGCGGGGCGAGGGCTGCGGGCGGCGGCGACTTGGGCTCCAGGGGGGGCGGGTATTTAAAGGGGAGGGGGGCGGCGGCTGCTTGGGGAAGGGGCAAGGCAGCGGCGGCGGCGGGGAGTCCGGCTCGGACTTGGAGTCCGGGTTGGCGGCGGCGCGTGCGCGCGGGAGGCGGTGTCGGCTCGGGCCGGCCTGGCTCGGCTATTATATATATATATATATTAATAATTCCATCGACAGAAGAAAAATCCTAGAAAAATAAATAAAAACCTAAAAATGCCAAAACAAATTTTCACCGTCTAAATAAAATATTTAGGACGAGTTGAACATTTTCTTGGCCCTAAAAAGCAATTTTGAAAACGTGCAATTTTTCTAATGCAAATAAAATCTGAATAAAACCAAATAAAATCCAATAAATGATTTTAATATTTTTCCTCCAATATTTCAATTATTTCGGAGAAGTCATATTATCTCCACTCATTTGATTAATATGAAATATTTCAGAGAGAAAAATTATTAAAATCAAAATCCTCGTTTCATTATTTGATAAAAATCAAATATGGAAACAGGAAAATCCCCAACTCTCTCCGTGGGTCCTTGAGTTGCTTAGGATTTCGAGGATTGCGGAACGGAAATGCAATAAATCATGATATGCATGGATGATCTATGTATAACATTCCAAATTGAAAATTTGGGATGTTACAAACCTACCCCCCTTAAGATGAATCTCGCCCTCGAGATTCAGGTTGGGTAGAAAATAGGTATGGGTGGTCCTTGTGGAGATCATCCTCTCGTTCCCAGGTGGCTCCACTGAACCTTGCAAAACTTGATAACCTTACTGCGGGTGACTCTGCTGGCAAACTCAAGAATCTTAACTGGCTTCTCCTCGTAAGTCAAATCACTGTCCAACTGAATCGCCTCCAGGGGTACTGTATCTCTTAATGGTATATCAACCATCTCAGCATGACACTTCTTCAGCTGTGAAACGTGGAACACATCATGGACTCCTGACAATCCCTCGGGTAACTCCAACTTGTAGGCAACTTCTCCCATCCATTCCAAAATGCGATACGGTCCTACAAATCTCGGGGCTAACTTTCCTTTAACTCCAAAACGTTTCACTCCTCGCAAGGGCGATACTAGCAGATATGCTCTATCTCCAATTTCGTAGGTTACCTCCTTGCGTTTTGATTCTGCATAACTCTTCTTCCTGGACTGAGCAATCTTCAGTCGGTCTCGGATCAGTTTTACCTTCTCCTCAGATTCTTTAATCAAGTCTGGTCCAAACAACTGTCGGTCTCCTACCTCATCCCACATCAACGGTGTTCTGCACCTACGTCCATGCAGGGCTTCAAACGGTGCCATCTTCAAACTGGCTTGGTAGCTATTGTTGTATGAGAACTCTGCATACGACAAATTGTCATCCCAACTAGATCCATAATCTAGCGCACGGGCTCTCAACATGTCCTCCAAAATTTGATTGACTCTATCAGTTTGTCCGTCTGTCTGCGGGTGAAACGCAGTACTAAACTCCAATCTCGTTCCCAGAGTCTGGTGTAACTGATGCCAAAACTTTGAAGTAAACTGTGTTCCTCGATCCGATACGATGGTCCTTGGAACTCCATGCAGACATACGATCCTGGACATATAGATCTTGGCCAACTTTGCACTTGTATAGGCGGTTTTCACTGGGATGAAGTGAGCTACTTTGGTCAAATGATCAACTACTACCCATACGGAATCATATCCTGCTTTAGTCCTGGGTAATCGGTAATAAAGTCCATGCCAAGTTTATCCCACTTCCATTCGGGTATCGGCATAGGCTGTAACAGTCCTGCTGGCTTCTGATGTTCTGCCTTAACTCTCTGACACACATCACATATGGCTACATACTCGGCAATATCCTTCTTCGTACCAGTCCACCAGAAACGTTCCTTCAGATCCAAATACATCTTGGTGTTTCCGGGGTGTATCGAGTATGGTGAGTCATGGGCCTCTTGAAGTATTAACTTCCTAATCTCCTGGTTGTTGGGCACATAAATCCGATCCTCAAACCATAGGGTATCGTGCTCGTCCTCACGAAAACCTTTGGCCTTTCCTTTGCCCATCTTCTCCTTTATCTCGGCAATCTCTTTATCATCTTTCTGAGCTTCCCGAATCTTGTCCAGCAATGTCGACTGAACCTCCATTGTGGCAATGAACCTTCTAGGTACAATCTCTAATCGAAGTTCCATGATGTCCTTTGCTAATTCCTTCGGCAGTCCTTTACTTTCAAGGATATTAGCATAACTCTTCCGACTCAATGCGTCTGCTACGACATTGGCCTTTCCTGGATGATAGTGTAGCTTCATGCCATAATCCTTTATAAGCTCCAACCATCTCCTCTACCTAAGGTTCAACTCCTTTTGGGTGAAGATGTAATTCAAACTCTTGTGATCCGTGTACACATCACAACGGTTTCCAATAAGGTAATGTCTCCAAGTCTTCAACGCATGCACTACAGCTGCTAGCTCCAAATCATGCGTGGCATAATTCAACTCATGAGGTTTTAGTTGTCGTGAGGCATACGAAACAAATCTTCCGTCCTGCATAAGCACACATCCAAGTCCTAAGCGAGAGGTGTCGCAATACACTTGGAACTCCTTATGTATATCTGGCAGTACTAGCACTGGGGCTGTAGTCAAACATTTCTTCAACTCCTGGAAACTTGCTTCACAATCTTCTGTCCATTTAAACTTGGTATCCTTCTTCAGCAGTTCAGTCATTGGTTTTGCAATCTTGGAAAAATTCTCAATGAATCTCCGGTAGTATCCTGCGAGTCCAAGAAAACTGCGGATCTCGCTAACTGAGGTGGGTGCCAACCATTCAGTGACTGACTGAACCTTGCTAGGGTCTACTGCTATACCTTCTCCTGATATAACATGTCCAAGGAATCCGACTTCCTTCAGCCAAAACTCGCATTTGCTAAACTTAGCATACAACTGGTGTTCCCTGAGCTTCTCGAGAACTAAACGCAAATGCTCTTTGTGCTCCTCCTCGTTCTTCGAGTATACCATGATATCATCAATAAACACCACAACAAAGTTGTCCAAATACTCCATGAACACCTTGTTCATCATGCTCATGAAATAGGCAGGGGCGTTAATCAGTCCAAACGACATGACCGTGTACTCGTATAATCCATATCGCGTTGTGAACGCCGTCTTTGGTATGTCCTTCTCTCGTATCTTCAACTGATGATACCCTGATCGTAAATCGATCTTTGAGAACACTTTAGCTTCTTGCAACTGATCAAACATATCGTTGATCATCGGCAGTGGGTACTTGTTCTTTATCGTCACTTCATTCAAGGCTCGATAATCAACAACCATCCTTAGGGATTTATCTTTCTTCTGAACCAAAAGTACTGGGGCTCCCCAAGGTGATGAACTTCTTCGGATGTATCCTTTCTCCAATAACTCCTTGATCTGTTTCTTAATTTCTTCCAGATCATTTGCGGGCATCCGATAGGGTCTCTTGGATATTGGTCCTGTACCTGGCAACAGCTCTATCAAAATCTCAATGTCTCTGTCCGGCGGCATGCCTGGTAACTCCTCTGGGAAAACATCCGGGTAATCCTTTACTACCAACACTTCCTCCCGAACAACTCCCGTAAGGGCATTCACTTGGCTCCTTTTTGGCACATGCCTAGACACATACTTAATCCTTTTTCCCTCTGGGGTGGTGAGATAAATTGACTTACTTGCACAGTCAATGCTTCCTCCATACTTTGACATCCAGTCCATACCCAATATCACATCCAATCCTTGCGACTCCAAGATAATTAGGTCGGACGGAAACACATGTGTACCAATGGTTAAGGGTATCTGGTCACACCATTGGCTAGCCATATATTCTACTCTGGGTGAACTCACTAAAAGAGGGGTCCTAAGGGTTTGGGTTGGTAGTTTGAACTTATCAACGAATCCCCTTGATATGTATGAATGCGATGCACCAGTATCGAAAAGAACAAGAGCGGTAAATGACTTAACCAAAAACTTACCTATTACCGCGTCCGGCTGCTCTTCAACCTCCTCCACCTTAACGTGGTTCACTTGTCCTTTGTTGAATGGATTGGGATTCTTCCCAGCGCTTCCATTTCTGTTTCCATTACTTCCTTCGGAGCAATCATTGGCATAGTGCCCTGTCTTCCCGCACTTAAAACAGGTAACCTAACTTAAGTCTCTTTTGGCGGGAGTGGACGGGTTGGAGCGGTTCTTATTGTTGTTAGCTCCGTTCCCATTCCCATTCTTAGCACCACTGTGGTTATGTGATCCTCCTCCAGTGTTGTTGTGACCTCCATGGTTATGAACAGGTCCTCCCGAGTTCGGGGTTAGGCGAGGCTTCTGCTGAGCTCCTGAGTTATACTTCCCTTGTCCATACTTTCTCTTGCGGCTCTCAATCTGCTGTTGTTTCCCTTCAATCATAAGAGCCTTATCTATCAACTCCTGGTAGTTATTGAAGCTTGCTACCATCAACTGCATGCTCATCTCATCATTCAGCCCTTCCATAAACTTCTCCTGCTTCGCGGCATCTGTGGCCACATCATCAGGGGCATAGCATGATAACTTGCTAAACTCATCCATGTACTGAGCCACAGTACGGTTCCCCTGGCGTAGGTTGCGAAACTCCCGCTTCTTCATCTGCATAGCTCCAGTTGAGACATGGGCGGTGCAGAAAGCTTGCTGAAACTGGTCCCAAGTGAGATTGGCTACATGAAAAGTGGCTGTGTAATTCTCCCACAATGAGGCTGCTGGTCCATCCATTTGATGTGCGGTAAAGCGCACCCTCTCAGCATATGTGCAACCTGCGGTGGTCAACTCCCTTCCAATACGGCATAGCCAATCATCAGCAACTATAGGCTCGGTGCTACTGGAAAATACCGGCAGCTGTAACCTTAGGAAACAGGCTAGGTTGTCCACTGGCGGTGGGTTGTTGTTGTTGTTGCCCTGGTTCTGAACTAGCAATTGCATCAAGGCATTCTGCTGCTGGATCAACTGGGTGAGCTCCGGCGGGAAGGCAAAACCGGTGTCACGTCTCGGAGGCATCTGATGAGTTTAGATGGAAGAGATTTAGAATAGAAAAGGGGTCTAATGAGAAGGCACTACCCATGCACATGAGACAAACACAATCATTTCACTCAATCAATCAAGCAAGGGCATACAAATGGTCTAGAACTATCACAAAAGTGCTCACTACTACTATATACATGGGGGAAGTACGACTAATAGTTGGTGGTCATCTAAAAATTTTGATCGGTGGAAGACTCCATGATGTCTGCTCCATCTTTGTCTTCAAAGTCTTCATCACTAGGATCGGAATCGGTGTCGTCGATGATGATGTAGTCCTCGGGGCGTATTTCCTTGGGTTCTTCTTCTTCTATTGGTGCTGGTCCTCCCATGAATACTCCGATCTTCTTGACTAGGTCGTCATTCTTCTCCAGTAGGATCTTGATTTCCTCCTCATATCCATCGTGGGTAAACTCTAGTTCTTCCTCCAGCTCGATGATCCTAGTCTTCGCCTCCTTCAAATCCATCATGTCCGCACACATCTGGTTCTCCTGACGTCCGATGTGCTGGTTTAACTCCTGGATGAAAGTTGCAATGGATCTATCCTTCTTAGTGCTGATTACTTCCCATTGCTCGTCTCGGCACCCACATATTTGGTAGATAGTGTCCTGGAGATCCCTGTTGTAAACTTCTCCAATGCGTCCCATGGTGATGTGGGCTGCCATACTCTTTCCTAAACTCTAGGTTGGTGCATCAAAGGAAAATTCTATGGGTTTAGAGGTTGGCGAGAACGTCCTTCCTGGAACTTGTACTTGAATCATCCAGCGCTCTTCTTGTGGTAAAGTGGCGTTGTACGTCCCGGTGAAGCTTGGTATTCCAATGTTCAGGTACCTAGTGACTTCCTTCAAGTGGCGTCCAAAAGGTGTGTCTTCATCCGGTTGTGCAAACTTGTTCTTCATCTTTGCCATCCTAAAGAGTAGAAAATGGAGAGGAGTCAGAAATGAGAAGAGAAGTGTGACCTAGGGTTTATCTTAGTGGTCGTGTCCTACACTCGGCGTGTGCTCTGATACCATCTTGTAGCGACCCGACGTCAGATGGTCAAGTCTCTATGCTTCAGTGTCATCCCTGGATCGGTAATGCTGACACACACAGTACTCGAAGGATTTATAACAGAGTAGCAATCACACACTTATTACATCGAATGTCTCCGAAGAGAACTTATTACACGAATATGGCTTAAGGTCATCTAATGCGATAACAGCAGAACGCTTGGAAGATAAAGTGAGTCCATCAACTCCAACGACATAGCTGAGCTGCACGGCAACGACCTAACGAACTTTACTCCTCGTCTGAAAAGTCTGCAACATAATACGTTGCAGCCCGAAAATGGGTCAGCACATGGAATATGCTGGCAATATAACACAGTAGAGTAGAAACAGAATAATGCTATCACTACATGCATATATGGCTGGTGGAAAGCTGTATGGTTATAGTTTTTTTGCGAAAAGCCAATTTTTTCCTACAACAAAGGAATAGATTTTAATTTAACTATCATGGTGGTTGAAACATCATTGAGAAGGTAACCCCAACTCAATCCCAATTAAAGTGATTAACAACCCAACAGTATTAATTAAACATGGTGAGATACATGTGATAACCCAAGTACTAGATACTCAAGAATTGTCCATAACCGGGGAGACGACTAACCATGATTAGATTGTACACTCTGCAGAGGTTTGTGCACTTTTCCCCACAAGACTCGATCGCCTCCATTGGATTTCTCGCACTACATGGTGTTTGAGAAATGGATGGCCGAGACACAGTCTTTCAGAAACGTTAACTCTCTACTCCGGGTAGACCATACCAAACCTACCAAAAACCCACTACCTGCTGATCTACCTCTTCAAGAGCTTCACGTAACTTACTCAACTATGCTAGATCCCATAATAGCTTGTGGATGCACACGGAAGTTTCTAGCATGAATGATCTCAGTTCCCTTTTAGCCTGGGTGGCGGTCCATAGGAAGATCACACGGGTACCCCGGGATTTCCAAAAAAAATACAGACAACACTGGGTTCCCCAGGTGCCTCAATCCACCCAGTTGTTTGATTAAGTTGCCACCTTAAGTTGAACCATTAATTAACAATCTCACATCTGTCATGAATTTCACTCAAACCCAAACCACGTCTACGAGCATAGCATAGCAATATAAGCAATACGTAGAAGTAACTCCCAAGGGTTTGAATGTAATAGGGCAATAGGTTCTACCTCAACAACTACTTCCCAACCCACAAGTTAATGACATCCTAATCATGCAATGTTTGAGGATTGGAACTAATGCATAAAAACTGGGTAATAATGGGATATGATCAAAGTGTTACTTGCCTTGCTGACGAATCGTGAATCCTAGAGACTCATAGTAACACGCTTCGCACTCAGGGAATTCTATCGCAAGCAAGCAATAACATACCTAAGTAACAAGCAACGATGCACAAACAAAACTCAAATAAGAGAGGTTGACCAGAAAGTTCAATTTAAGAACTCTGGTACGCAAAAAGAATCAAATCAAACAGAGCAACGAAAGTCAAACGTCGAAAGAAAGAAACTTCGTTTACTAATCTGAAACTAGGCCAAATTTTACAGTAACAAAAACTTGTTCGAGTTGATTAAACGGAAAGAGGGTTTCGAGACGAAACTCCAGGCGCTTGAATCACCTGATTCCGATAAACGAGCGAGAAGAAAAATAGAAATTAAAATCGGATCCGAAATCGCGATCACAAAAATCGCGGAATAAAACCGAGAAAAAGAAAAACGACGAACAGATTTACGAACGAACGTTCGTTATCTGGATCTAAACGAAGAACGCGTTCGTTAAAATGAACGAACGAGCGAACGCTCGCTAAATAAATAAACCGGAGAAAAACCGATCTATTTAGAAAAAAACAAAAACTAGGGTTTCTAAAAAAACTGAACGGTTTTTGTTTAGAAAACCGGGCGGTGCGGCGGCTACCTTGGCTTGGCTCCGGCGGGGCTCCAGTGGGGCGGCGTGGGGTGGCGGGGCTGCGGCGGCGGCGGGAGGCGGCGGCGGCTCCTGGCGGCGGCCCGGCGGCTGCAGGCGGCGGGGCGAGGGGCTGCGGGCGGAAGCGACTTGGGCTCCAAGGGGGGGCGGCGGCGGTATTTAAAGGGGAGGGGGCGGCGGCTGCTTGGGGAAGGGGCAAGGCAGCGGCGGCGACGGGGAATTCGGCTCGGACTTGGAGTCCGGGTCGGCGGCGGCGCGCGCACGGGGGAGGCGGTGTCGGCTCGGGCCGGCCTGGCTCGGCTAGGCCTTCGGCCCAGTCGGGCGTGAGATTTTTTTTAATAATTTCGCCGACAGAAGAAAAATCCTAGAAAAATAAATAAAAATCTGAAAATGCCAAAACAAATTTTCGCCGTCTAAATAAAATATTTAGGACGAGTTGAACATTTTCTTGGCCCTAAAATGCAATTTTGAAAACGTGCAATTTTTCTAATGCAAATAAAATCCGAATAAAACCAAATAAAATCCAATGAATGATTTTAATATTTTTCCTCCAATATTTCAATTATTTCGGAGAAGTCATATTATCTCCACTCATTTGATTAATATGAAATATTTCAGAGAGAAAAATTATTAAAATCAAAATCCTCGTTTCATTATTTGATAAAAATCAAATATGAAAACAGGAAAATCCCCAACTCTCTCCGTGGGTCCTTGAGTTGCTTAGGATTTCAAGGATTGCGGAACGGAAATGCAATAAATCATGATATGCATGGATGATCTATGTATAACATTCCAAATTGAAAATTTGGGATGTTACACCGCTGGGACAGATGTCATCCACTCATTGGATAGGAGGCGCCTATGATACGTCGACACATGGCACAGCCCAACAGAGGCCCATTCCGGTGAAAAGGTTGGCCTATTTAACTTGGTCAAAAGGTAACGGGCCGGCCCAGGGAAAGCCTGTTAACAGCCTGTTCGTATATCGCCCATTTACGGCCCGCTAACTCCCGGCCCGTTACGGCCTGTAGGAATTAAGCCTAGTAGCTTCATCTAGGCCGTCCCACATGATTCGAGCCCGTTGTTACTTCCGGCCCATGTATGGCCCATGATGTCTTTCGGCCCATATGAGGCCCTTCGTAACTCTGGGCCCAATAAAGGCATGAGATGAAACTGGCCCATAATGAACAATGTATCACTTTATACCCATTAACGCCCCATTATTCCGTCGGCCGTTTCCAGCCCGTGTTAACTTTCCGCCTTCTAAGGGCACATTTATTCTTGGGCTCATTTCTAGAATTCGGTTAGTTACGGTCCGTTACTGGCCTGTTCCGTTTGTGGGCCAAATTCAGCCTGTGGTTACATTGGGCCCACTTATGGCCCGTTAACCCGTTGGGCTGTTTTCATAGCGTTATCAAATACGGCCTATTAACAGCCCGTTATGGTCCATGAATAGTATGGCCCATGTTTGGCGAAATGATTATACGCCCCATAGAAGGCCCATGGATCCTACGGCCTATAGAAGACCAATGGACCCTACGGCTTGTAGAAGGCCCATGGATCATAAGGCCCGTAGACAGTCCATGGATCATACGGCCCGTAGAGGGCCCATGGATCCTACGGCCCACAAGAGGCCCATGGTTACAACTGTCTGTGTGTTGCCATGATTATTGTGGCCTAGTTACCAAAAATAGGTTATTGTGGCCACTAGAAAAACACGGAAAAAGAACTGGAGTGACTACAACCAAACAACTAAACAAGACAATAAGGAAATAAATAAGCAAGCAACTAACACGAGCCTATTACAGCTATTACACATATTACATCCACTCGGCATCAAAGTTCGCCACCAGTGCAAATATAGGGAACAAAGCAGCATATTACATACACTGGCCGTCAAAATTAACCACCAGTGCAAATAAACGCGGCAGCAAAACAAGAGCATAACTGAAACAACTTCAGAAGAGCTCAAGAAACATTATCCTGGGTATCCACCATGCTGGCTATAAGTTTAGCAAGCTTATTAGCTTTGTCCTGTTTGGTGCTAAAATCCTCCAACGCTTGTTGTTGCACCAGAAAGTATGCATCTGAATGCTCGAGGGACTTCCACAGTCCTTTCGCTTCTTGTCGCCGCATAGCTGATTGATGTCTTTCAGCTTGTAGTTGAGACTCAAGAAATCGAACTGATTCAGGTAGTGAGTTTGAATAGCTTGTGCAAGCGGTAGTGGCCAGTAACTCGAACACTAAACCAAGACAGTACTTTGGGGTTGTCTCACTGTCTTCAAGAAAGTCTTCCTTCGCTATTTTATCAGCTTTGTTGGAGACCAACAAGGATATCTCACTATCCTAAACCTTATCTGCATTACTTCCTTTACCATTGCTTAATAAGGCACTCTTCCCCAATATTCTGTCAGCATTCTAAAATAAGAAACAAGTAGACACATAACAGGTTTAGCATGTACTAGTATATGAAACTCATTTCGGTGAACCAGTTCATTAGTAAGGTGGACAGGATTAAACTACCAAGTCTTCTATTGCCAAGTACTAGTACATAATAAAAGCATCAAACAAACATATATCTATGTCCTATGGTCACTACATTGTCTTGCCAAATCAAAATAGAGACACGGTTCAAGTCATATCAGTTCAAGACAAAGCAGCGGTGAAAGAATACAAAGCGTGGGAAACTACATGGCACAACAAGATTTCAGATGGGTACGATGGGTCTACATGTACAACAACACTATTGGCTCTATTGTGATGCTACTAATGTGTGTGATATGAGAAGTCAACTGTATAGACAATTGAAATTGAAATCAACAGAGCTATTGATAAGAGCGAACCTTTTAAAGAAACATGCGTGAACATACCTGTTGTGCCATTGGAGTTTCGGTTGGATCCTTCAATTTTAAAATAAGTTTGTATGAGTAAATACAGTGATACAAGAGCAAAGAAGTATGCATGATAGCAATGGAATCTTAAATTAGAATAGTTATTCTTCAGGTTTAAGCACTTGTTCTACATGAACAGAGTACAGTAAGACACAAAAATACAATACTTAAAAAATGAGCTCATAGACCTTACCACATTCTTGGTTCGGGACCAGTACAGAACAAGGCATTCCCAGTCATCATCCAGTAAATGTGTCTCAGGAGAACGTAAGGGAATTTGATGAGTTTCTTTGCCAGTGAAGTACGTTTTCTTCAGGTAATTCTGATACTGCCACCAAGCATTGTTGAAGATAGCAGAGGTATTACCACAGGTTACCTCATCCTGAGTTTCCAAATCGGCCCTTCTCTATAGAGAAAAATGGGAAATTTTGTTGTATTATAACCATCATGGAGGTAGAATGTATGGGAGAAAGCAAATTAATTGCCATGAATAACATTACTTACACATAACTCCTGGACAAACACCTTCAGCTGGCATTTTCCTTCATCTCCAGTATAAAATTTCCAAGATGGGAAGATACGCACATAGGATTTAACAACATCAAATGTGATAGATGCTAAACGACGACTAGCTGGTTGTGCTTCCTCCACAAGAATAGGCATACTAACTGGTGGAGATGGGGTTCACCATGGTAGTACTGGCCCTTTGGGCACTAGAGTTGCCTTACTAATTGCTCTTGTTTGGGAGCTCTATGGTGGAGATGGTGTTGTGTCAACAGGAACTGGGTTACTATCTGCTAGGGTTGGGGTTATATTGGGTGAAGCTGGTTCTCTGACCATCGCAGTACGGGTACAATCTGCGAGACTCTGGGTTATGTGTGGTAGGGATGGTTCTCGTGCATGTACAACCGGGTGCTATCTCCACCAAGAGGTAGCACTGTTTTATTTGAAGACCGTGTTTTTACTCCGCTAGATACTGGCATCACCTGCTCCAATTCAAATGGCTGATAAACAGGAAACATAGTTGAATGTACAGACATTGTATGAGAGATAGATGCAATAGATAGTGTGAAAAAAAGAGGGCATGAAATAGTTGACATGTATATTGTTTAACTAAAATGGATAGCATGACATAATTTCACATATATGATGTCTATCTAAACTGGATAGCATAGCATAACATAATTCAAAGATATGATGAATAAGTAGACAAGATCGCATGACATAATTCACATACATGTTATCTAAGTAATCAGGATCGCATTATTTAATTCACATATGTGATTTATATGCTAAACAGAGGACATTCGATATGATGTCTGAACTAAGAACATGGTGTTGAATATCGTGTATATGATGTCTAAACTATGCAAAGAAAGACACCATATGCATGATATGAGCAGTATAACCGTGCCAAGTTAGAGCATACACATCGGTGGGGGAATAGGACTGATTATCTGTCTCTGAATCCATCTCTGAGGAGCTATGGGGACCCAATAAGAGATCTGCTTCGACAGGTAGCACTCTTTGCTCTAAAGGCCTTGTTTTCACTCCAGATTTTTCCATCTCCCTCCCAAATGGCTGATTCATGGGAAGAGTTGTTTAATGTACAAACATTGTCGACAAATGGAAATGTAATGAAGAAAAGGATGAGCAAGATATCGTTCAAATATATGATGTCTGGTTAAACAGGATGGCATTGCACATTTCACATATATTATGGCTGGCTAAAAGACATGAGATTGCATAATTCCCATATATGATATAGAAACTAAACAGGTGGCATTACAGAACATGTGTAAACTAAGCAGCTAACATATATGATGTCAAAATTAGGCACTGCAAGGCAACATATGCATGATATGACTAACATCATCATGCCAAGGTAGAGCAAACACCTTGGGGGGTAAATAGGAGTGGTCAGTTGCATCTCAATCCACCTCAGAACAGATATCTTCCTCTGGATTACAATCTGGAGAGGGGGGAGGGTTTGCCATTGAACCCACCATGGAGCGATGTCTGCATGACATTGTATTGCTGCGCAAAACTCTTCTCTTTTTCTCTACATGTTCAGCATGACTGTGGACAGTATCTGAGATGCATACGAAAAAATATGGTGAGATTATGTAAGGAGAGCATGCAGAAATCTAGAGTGATGGTAACAACCAATGGATGGATCCAAAAATAATGATAGCAGGCTGATGATTGCTTTAATTTAATAAAAATACAGATAATGATTGCTTTACTATTTGTTTCCCACCCAAGATGAACAACATAGGCATACCCTAGGTGAACTAGATAATAGACAGAGATACTATTCATTGTTGCATCGATATGTGCCCCACAAATAATTTGGAACTCAAGTTTGAACATTAATTGGACCTGACTTGTAGTCTAAGAGGTGAACAAGACGATAAATTAGCAGGTAATTTTAAGCAATGCATAACATAAGCATAAACAAAAGAGTGCGACCTCTCCTGTGGACCCGTGTACTCCTCAGGTTCATCTGCTGAGTCAATGATGGTGATGATGTTGCGGTGGGTGCCGGCGGCAGGGAAGGAGATCTAAGGCGGCGAAAGATGGTCAGGAGTCCTGATGTCTGGTTTGGTGGATGCTTCTGTCGATGTAGCAGCTCAGGTGAGGTGGACGATGTCGCGGCAGGAGCAGGAAAAACCACACAAAGTTTCCTTCGACACCTACCTATAACTGAAGTAATTATGTAAGGGCTCATTTGGCTTGCATGATTCTAAAAACGCAGGGATAGGAAAAACACCGGAATAGGATAGGAATGCACATGGTAAACAAAGCATTTGTAAACACAGGATTTCTGTCAACTTGGGTGTTTGGTTCACATGAATTGGAAGATCATAGGAATGCAAAGAAACATGGCCAAAATAAAGTGAAACCATATGAAAGCGTGTATAGTTAGAATGTTATTCTGCCACTAATGCACTTGGTCTCGTTTTCATGCATAGGATTTTGAAAAGTATATCCAGGTGGATGTTTTGCTCCATTCCTTTCAACAAAATGCATGAAAAATTGAATAGTAGAGTTGTGGCGACCCGACCCGAATGGATCAAGTCTACTGTGCTCGGGTGTCATCCCTGGATCAGTAATGCTGACACCACACACTACATCGAAGGATTTATAGCAGAGTGGCAATCACACACTTATTACAACGTTGTCTCAAAGAGAACTTATTACAATAAATATGGCTTAAGGCCATCTAATAATGATAACAGCGGAAGACTCGGAAGATAAATGGGTCCATCAACTCCAACGGCATCACTGAGTATAGAACCACGACCTAAAAACACCTCAATCATCGTCTGAAAAGTCTGCAACATGAGAAGTTGCAGCCCGAAAACGGGTCAGCACATGGAATATGCTGGCAAAGTAACACATAGAGAGTAATGGAATGAAACAGCTATACTATATGCATATATGGCTGGTGGAAAGCTCTATGGTTACTGTTTTGCGTAAAGCCAGTTTTTCCCTACTGCAAAGGAATAAATTTATTTAACTATCATGGTAGTTGTTGAACATCGAGAATGGTTGACAACATTCTCAATCCCAATTAAAAATAATTAAAACCCAACAACATTAGTTAGAAGTAACATGTTGAGATTCACATGATATTCAAGTACTAGATACTCAAGTTGTCCATAACCGGGGACACGGCTAATCATGATTAGTTTGTACACTCTGCAGAGGTTTGCGCACTTTTCCCCACAAGACTCGATCGCCTCCATTTGATTTCTCGCACTACATGGTGTTTGAGAAGACGGATGACCGAGACATAGTCTTTCAGAAGCGCTAGCACCTTACGATCGGGTAGACCGGTACACCTACATCCCCTACATCTGCTAGTCTACCACTGTAAGAGTTCGCACAACTTAGTCAACTATGCTAGAGCCCATAATGGCTTGTGGCTACACACGGAAGTTTCTAGCATGAAAGATCTTATGATCCCTTTGAGCCTGGGTGGCGGTCCCAAAAAAACAGGCAAGTCCTGATAGACATCAGGTGCCTCAATCCACCCAGATGTGTGTTTAAGTTGCCACCTTAGATAAACCATTAAAATTATCAACTCACATCTGTCATGGATATCACTCACCCAATCCACGTCTACTAGCATAGCATGGCATAATAAGCAAACGTAGAAGTAACTCCCAAAGGTTTCATAATAATACAGGTAATAGGTACTACCTCATCTACTTCCCATCCCACAGTTTAATTAGATCCTAATCATGCAATGTGAGAGGATTGATCTAATGCAATAAAACATGGGTTGTAGAAAAGGTATGATCAAAGTGTTACTTGCCTTGCTCATGATCCGCGAGTCCTAGGGATTCGAAGTAACAGGCGGCGCAATCCGGGTAATCTATCACAGACAAACAACAAGCATACAATAAGTACTCATCTAATGCACAGGTAAAACTCGAACAAGAGAACGAACCAAAAAGTTCAACTTAAGAACTCCGGTTGCAAAGAAAGAACGAACCGAACAAAGAAACGGAAAACAAACGGCGGAAGAAAACAACTCGGTTCTAGCAAGTTGAAACTAGGTCAAATTTTACCGGGGCAAAAACTTGTTTAAGTTAATTAGACGGAATGGCGGTTTCGAAATGAAACTCCAGGCGCTTGAATCACCTGATTCCGATAAACGAGCGAGAAGATAAACTAGAACGAAGATCGGATCTGAGATCACGATCGCGGAATAAATCCGACGAAAAGAAAAACGAAGAACGGTTAAACGAACGGGCGTCGTTAACCGGGGAATAAGCGGTGATCACGTTCGTTAGGACGAACAGTCCGGCGAACGGTCCAAAGGCAACTAAATCGGAAAAGAAAACGAATCCGATCTAGGGTTTCGGAGAAGAAAACCAAAACGAAAAAACCGATCTAGAAAACCGGAACGGTTTAGAGAAGAACCGGAAAGAAAACGAATCGGAAGAGAAGAAAAGAATCGGAACGATTAGAAGAAAACGATCCGAGGAAAAGAGACGCGGGGCAACCTCGGCGAGGTCTCCGGCGAACGGGGCTCCGGCGGCATGGGCGATGGGCGGCGGCGGCGAGGGCAAGGTGCGGCGGCTGCGCGGGTGAGGGGCGCGGGGTGGGGCGCGGCTTGGGAGGAGAGAGGGGCTTGGGTTTTGGTGTGAGGAGAGGGGGGGGTGTTGGGGTATTTATATTGGGGAGGGGAGAGGAGACTTGGGGTAGGGGGCAAGAAAAAGAGAGGAAAAAGGAAAACGAAACAAAGGAAAGGGGGCTAAGAATCCTACTAGGATTCGACTAAGAGGCGAGGCGGCGGCTGCCTGGCTGCCTGCGCCTGGCGCTGGCGCGCGCGCGGCTGGGAGGAGGCCGGCTGGCTGGGCCTTTGGCCCGGCTGGCCTGCGGTTTTTTTTAAAACGGTTTCGCGCGCAGAAAAACACAGAAAAGAAAATCTAAACGAGCTCCAAAAATACTAAAGTAAATTTTCCCCGACTCCTAAAAATGAGTCAAACAAAATGAACTTTACTCCGGACCTAAAATGCAATTTTTGAAAACACGCATTTTTCCCTATCCAAATAAAAAGCAAACAAACTCCGGCAAACAAAATTTGATCTATTTATTAAATCTTCATTTTTCCTATATTTTGGGAAAGTCATATTATTCCCTCTCTCATATATTTTGACACCGGAAAAATAATTGAAGATAAAATAAATAAATCAAATGATCCTCTTTCCAAAATTTGAGAAAACTCAAATATGAAAAAAAAACGAAATCTCCAACTCTCTCCGAGGGTCCTTGAGTTGCGTGAAATTTCTAGGATCAACCAAAATGCAAGAAAATATGATATGCATGATGATCTAGTGTATAACATTCCAAATTGCAAATCTGGGATGTTACAAGAGTGCCATAGGAAAATTTCCTATTGCTATGTTTTTCCGTTGAATCAAAATAGCCCTAATGGATCGACATGAATGTAGAGTAATAAGTGATGCAACAAGTGTACAACCTCTTTGTCGTAGCCGTGTCGACCTCGGCATCATTGGGTTGGCCACTAAAGAAGTTTTGGCAGAGGTGGCTGTCGGAGGTGTGGAGGAAGATCTGAGGAATCTGTAGACGTCATCCAGGGCACTGCTCTATTGTGATGGATCGTTTTGTCATTGGAGCAGCTCCGGTGAGCCGTAAGACGTCAAGGCTGAAGCAGCACAAGATAGACATCGTTAATCTCAAGTGGGATTCTAATAGCATCTCCAATAGATGATGTAAAATAGATGTAAAATTTACATCACAAAAAACCACCTGACTACAACAGATGAGGTAAAAACTGTTGACTGTGAACTTAACTGTCGAAACTGGAATTTACTGTGGAATGTGAATGTTACTGTCGAAACTAAACGCAATGGTAGCAGAGAGGCACTTGACATGTAGTTTAGGGAGGGCCCGCAGTTCAACTTCAACCTGCACCCCCCTAAGACGCCAACCAGCACTGGCTGAACCGCCGGCCCCCGCGCCACCTCACCGCCCTGAAACAACTCCCCACCGCTGGTCCGCCGCCAGCCCGCCGCCCCGAAACAACTCCCAACCGTCGGTCCGCCGGTGCGCTGCCACCCCAAAACAACTCCCCACCGCCAGTCCACCGCCGCCCCGGCCGGCACTCTAGCCCCCCCCATGCGCTGAGCTTTTTCTCCGGTGATCCCCATGCCACCGCCCCACCACCACGCCCCCCACCTCCGGCGACCACCACCCCTACCCTGAACCCTAAGATAGATAGTGGGGCACCTCTCCGGCGATCCCCCTCCCCGCTGCAGGTGGTTCTTCTTTAACTCTGGTGAGCCCCCCCACCCCTTGAAAATTGACTGACCCAAAAGTCGATTCAGTTGACTGAAGTGTAGCTAAATCGGAGCAAAGCAGCAGCACGAGCGAGCGGGAGAGCAGCACTAGCAGCGCGAGCGAGAGCCGAAGCAGCAGCAGCGCGAGTGAGAGCCGGAGCAGCAGTAGCTAGGCGAGCGAGCGAGAGCCGGAGCAGCAACAGCAGCAGCGCGAGCGAGCGAGAGTTGGAGCAGCAGCAGGTTTGGGTGGTATGGCCGCTGCCGCTGAAGGGGCCTCGCACTAGGGGAGAGCCGTCGTGGAGATGTCGTCTGCGGCACCGGCTTCGAGGTAGCCGCTCCATCGGGGTGCGGGATGGAGCACTATCGGCGCCGGGAGGTCAAGTTAAGGAGAAGGTGTGATGCGATGAGTGTACAACCTCTTTGGTGGCTCCGAGTAGGCCTCTGCTTCGTCCAAGGAGTCGGTGAGGATGTTGTGGTTCCGGTGGAGCGGGTTAAGGTAGCGCTGTGGGGATGGAGCAGTCGCGATAGACAAGGCGATCATCGGAGCAGCTCCTTGGAGGTGGAGGACGGGGCGGCTGAACCAGCAGGACGACAAGATGGATGATGGATCCTCATCTGGGAGGTGGATGAGGGACGTCGAGCTACTGCGGTGGACGACGTCGTCGGGGAAGAGGCTCCGGCTGGGCAGTGGTGAGGTGGCGGATGGAGGAGGGTGGGGTTTCGCGGCTGGAGCGGAGAGGTTATGGCGGCTTGGGATTTCGAATGGCGAAAAGGAGGCGATGGGAGGGGGGAAGCATGACTTCGGGACGCGCTTGTCCAAAATGTAGGGTGTGTTACAAAAGTACCCCCACCGATTTGAACTAGCGGCCCTTTCGTCTCAGGTTAGAAGGGGGATTTCATGTGTCAGGATTTGGCAGCTGGAGGGAGTTTCCGCGCGCGTTGTAATTTCGGGATAGCAAGGTGCGGGTTGTGAAGGCCGTAGTTTTGGGAGCACGATATCTGAATTTTAGGGATATAACAAGGCGCGGGTTGAATTTTAGGTACAAGCCTAACGTGTAATATTGTACTTGTACGTACCAAATCAATTCGCACTTCCCTCAACAAAAAAAAACAAAAAAATAAAACTACTCACACCACACAAAGAGAGAGTCTTGTCCCGTTTTACTATACAAATGTTATTCAAAACAGAGTATGAATCCATGTTATGTCCAATTAAATTGTTTTGCTGGCTGTATAATGCATGTAACCTACTCATACCAACATTTTAGTGCATTCCCAATGTTTATACCACCACTGCAATTCGAACTGAATTTGAATTCGTTTCTTTATTTCAATAAGAATCTACAATGATTGTTGCCAACTTGAACCATCATTCGTGTATTACCTTAACAACACACCACATGATTACTATAGAGATAGATATGAAATATGTGTACTATATGAACTCGAATTCAATTTTTTGAATACACTAGATGTTGATTCCAAATAATAGTACATTTGATGTACTAACTATATATTCATAATGTAAACCATGTTCCATACGTACACCGTGTTTATCACGTAAATTACCCCGCCCCTACGTTATGACAAGTATTTAGCCCTAAGCTGCAAAAGCCACACATTAGCCCAAATTATAATCAATGTTCTATATATTATATGTAGTACTAGCAAGATGCCCATGCGTTCCACGAAACATCAACATGCTCAAGGGGAGGCCTTATTTGCAAATATGGAGAGGGGTGTGGGTATCTTTATTCAAAATTGCCATACTTTCCTTCCTATCTGTCAAATATAAATCAGACGGCCTATATTGCACGATGGCAGTCACACCATCATCAACAACTCTGTTTTTATAAGAGTAGAGATAAAATATATTATATGTAGTATAGCATGTTCATAACCACACCATGTGTATCACCGTCATATATATTCATGCATGCGTCGGTTTAAAACACTATGATAAATTCTTCAAATATCTGAATTCGCTTTTTATAATGAATCATTATCTTTGTTCGTCTTTTACACCCACACAATCCTCTTATCTTTGTAGCTAGCGCTAACTTTCTCTCGTGCATGCACACGCCTGCATCCCTCTCACCCTCCCTCAACATTCTCTAGCTCCATCATGCAAATTGGTATTTTCACTTTAGGTTGTTCACCCATGGTGTGTGTAGGCCACCCAGCTCCTTATTTACGGCACACATCGATCGATATGCCTCTCTAGCCAGGTGTGCCTACCACAAACACAAGCTTCCCCTCTTCTCTTCTCACCGTCCATGCCTCACTCCCACCCCTCTTTTCATCGATCTCGTACTCGCACACTCCTTCCCCCTCGATATAGTATGCCTCTCGCACCACCTCCTAGATGCATCCCTCTCTCTCTATCCTTCTCCTCGGGCCTTATTTGCTTCTAACACATACATGCATGTATACTGATCGATCTCCCTACATATACCTAGGTCGACTTTAACTATTTCCCCCCAACCATTGATCGACCTACCTCACAAGTTATGTCTTGCCTTTCTCTGACAAAGGACGATTGATCTTCCTACGTAGTTACGTCTGCTTACAACAGCCATATCGTCCCCCCTCATCATTCGTGCATGCCTCCTGACCCGTCTCTCGGATGCACGTGCACAGACAGGCAGCAATCCCCTCTCTTATTGATATTGCAGGCGTGCCCTCCGTTTGTCTAGCAAGCCTCTCCCACCATAGGTGGATTCAGGCCGTAGGCAGAAGAGGCAGTGGCCTGAGGCGGAAGGCCCATCTCCTTTGTATATTTTAACACTGTGGCTACAATAAAACACTACAGTCAACTAAGCTACCTGGGCCTTGGCCCAGTTCGCCTGGGGCCTGGCCCATTCGTAGGTCCGCCACTGTCTCCCACCATTTGTTAGAAGCAACTCCACTACCAGCCCCTCCAACACTCTAGCTCTGTCTCTCTCCCAACCTTATTCCTCTCCTGCACATATGCATGGATGTTGATCGATCTCCCTTAATACATAAGGTAGGCCTCTCTCCTCCACACATATACCAGCCGTTGTACCTCTATAATTAATTATGCCTCCCCCCACCACACATCAATAGTCGAGCGATGTAGGTAGGTATCCATGCCACAAAGAAAAACTGCACCTGTCCCCTCTCATGTTCCAGTAGGCAGCCACTCTATATCTTTGACGTTGGCACACACAAATTCCATGGCACTCTTTATCGACCGTGCGCGCGCGCACACACACACACAGATCATCCCTCTCTTCGATTCTATGGATACCTCAAGCCGGTGATACCTCCACTCTCTTCTTGTGGATCGCCCCTCTATATATATGATATATCAAGGACTCTATTTCACACACATTGCATATGTTACATTTTTTGATTGACCCCCCCCCCCCCCCCCAAAAAAAACACTCATGAACCCACACACCATATCTCTCTACGTTTGTATCTCTCTCACACAACCCCACGTAGGTGATGTACGTACACGAAGAGAATAGGTGCATGTACTCACGCTTTGTGCCCAGCCACACCGGCGCGGGTACTCGGTAGAGCTCATTTTTTATTCGAAAATGGCAGCCCACGTGCTAATTTGAATGCGTGTAGCGGTTGTTTACCTAGGGAGGCCATGTACCGCGCGTGCATGAAACAAAGTTCGACTTGATGCATTGGCGCGTTATTTTTAAATAAATTTATATCGCTCAATGGCACGTACACAGAATATAAAACGATTTTTATGGAGAAAAAGGTAGTCCGCTCCACTATATACAATGGAGCCTACCTGCCTGGGTTTGTGTCTCTTCAGAGTATCTCACACAAGGCGGCGGTGGCCTCTCTCTCCCACCGTTGGTCACTGATCCGGCCTCATCCCGTCCGTCGGTGGAAAGGGAGGTTGTGCATCATTTCTCCGTTCGATGGCGCCGAGGTAGCACGTCCCGATCTGCGGTACCCGCCGTTATCTCTGACCAAGCTCACGCGCGGTAGGGCCTGTGCCACCTGCTCACTGCCACAGTATGGGCAGACCCCGCCCGCCGTTGCTCACCTAGTTACATCCCTACGACCCCCAGGTATCCCCTCCGGCCTTGCTCCACTGCCCATCTTCCCATGTCGTTGCATGTGGAAAATCTTGCATGTGGATCTTCCATAGTTCTTTGCCCAAAACTTAGCTCGTCCGGCGTACTTTCCATATTGCAATCTCGTCCTCACACCGGTTGAAGGAAATAAGCCCTAGAGGCAATAATAAAGTTATTATTATTTCCTTATATCATGATAAATGTTTATTATTCATGCTTGAATACATAGACAAACAGAGTGTCACTAGTATGCCTCTACTTGACTAGCTCGTTGAATCAAAGATGGTTAAGTTTCCTAGCCATAGACATGAGTTGTCATTTGATTAACGGGATCACATCATTAGAGAATGATGTGATTGACTTGACCCATTCCATTAGCTTAGCATTTGATTGTTTAGTATATTGCTATTGCTTTCTTCATGACTTATACATGTTCCTATGACTATGAGATTATGAAACTCCCGAATACCGGAGGAACACTTTGTGTGCTACCAAATGTCACAATGTAACTAGGTGATTATAAAGGTGCTCTACAGGCATCTCCGATGGTACTTGTTGAGTTGGCATAGATCGAGATTAGGATTTGTCACTCCGATTGTCGGAGAGGTATCTCTGGGCCCTCTCGGTAAAACACATCACTATAAGCCTTGCAAGCGTTGTAACTAGTGAGTTAGTTGTGGGATGATGTATTACGGAACGAGTAAAGAGACTTGACGGTAACGTGATTGAACTAGGTATTGAGATACCGACGATCGAATCTCGGGAAAGTAACATACCGATGACAAAACGAATAACGTATCTTGTTATGCGGTTTCACCGATAAAGGATCTTCGTAGAATATGTAGGAACCAATATGAGCATCCAGGTTTCGCTATTGGTTATTGAACGGAGACGTGTCTCGGTCATGTCTACATAGTTCTCGAACCCGTAGGGTCCGCACGCTTAAAGTTCGGTGACGATTGGTATTATGAGTTTATGTGATTTGATGTACCAAAGGTAGTTCGGAGTTCCGGATGAGATCGGGAACATGACGAGCAGTCTCGAAATGGTCGAGATGTAAAGATCGATATATTGGACGACTATATTCGGACATCGGAAAGGTTCCAAATGATTCAGGTATTTTTCGGAGTACCGGAGAGTTACGGGAATACGAGGAAGAAGTATTGGGCCTCATGGGCCAAGTGGTGGAAGAGACGAGGCAGGGCGTGCGGCCCCCCTAGCCCAAACCGAATTGGACTAGGGGGCCAGCCCCCCTTTCCTCCTTTCCTCCCTCTCCTTGCTTCTCCCCTTCCCCCTTCCTTTCCTCCTCCTAGTAGGAGTAGGAAAGGGGAGTCCTACTCCTACTAGGAGGAGGACTCCTCCTAGCACACCCTACAGGGCTGCCGGCCTCCCCCCTTGCTACTTTATATACGGAGGCAGGGGGCACCCTAGAACACACAAGTTGATTGTTCCAAACTGTGTGCGGTGCCCCCCTCCACCATAATCCACCTCGATCATATCGTAGCGGTGCTTAGGCGAAGCCCTGCGTCGGTAGCAACATCATCACCATCATCACGCCGTCGTTCTGACGGAACTCTCCTATGAAGCTTGCTGGATCAGAGTCCGTGGGACGTCATCGAGTTGAACGAATGCTGAACTCATAGGTACCGTATGTTCGGTACTTGGATCGGTCGGATCGTGAAGACGTACGACTACATCAACCGCGTTCTCATAATGCTTCTGCTTACGGTCTATGAGGGTACGTAGACGACACTCTCCCCTCTCGTTGCTATGCATCACCATGATCTTGCGTGTGCGTAGGAATTTTTTTGAAATTACTACTTTCCCCAACGGTGGCATGAGAGCCAGGTTTATGCATAGATGTTATATGCACGAGTAGAACACAAGTGAGTTGTGGGCGATACAAGTCATACTGCTTACCAGCATGTCATACTTTGGTTCGGCGGTATTGTTGGATGAAGCGGCCCAGACCGGCATTACGCATACGCTTACGCGAGACTAGTTCTACCGACATGCTTTGCACACAGGTGGATGGCGGGTGTCAGTTTCTCCAACTTTAGCTGAACCAAGTGTGACTACACCCGGTCCTTGTTGAAGGGTAAAACAACACTAACTGGATGAACTATTGTTGTGGTTTTGATGCGTACGTAAGAACGGTTCTTGCTCAGCCCGTAGCAGCCACGTAAAACTTGCAACAACAAAGTAGAGGACGTTTAACTTGTTTTTGCAGGGCATGTTGTGATTTGATATGGTCAAGACGTGATGAGATATAAGTTGTTGTATGAGATGATCATGTTTTGTTGAAGTTATCGGCAACTGGCAGAAGCCTTATGGTTGTCTCTTTATTGCATAAGATGCAAGTGCCAAATGATTGCTTTATTTTATCGCTATGCGATAGCAATAGTTGCAAAAGCAATAGCTGGTGAGACGACCATGTGATGACACATTGATAAAAGATCAAGATGATGGAGATCATGGTGTCATGCCAGTAGCAATGAAGATCATGACAGTACTTTTGATATGGAGATCAAAGGCACAAGATGGTCATGGCCATATCATGTCACATATTTTGATTGCATGTGATGTTTATCCTTTGTGCATCTTATTTTGCTTAGTTTGGTGGTAGCATTATAAGATGATCTCTCACTAAATTTCAAGGTACAAGTGTTCTCCCTAAGTATGCACCGTTGCAAAAGTTCGTCGTGCCAAGACACCACGTGGTGATCGGGTGTGATAAGCTCAACGTTCTTATACAACGGGTGCAAGTCAGTTTTGCACACGCAGAATACTCCGGTTAAACTTGACGAGCCTAGCATATACAGATATGGCCTCAGAACACTGAGACCGAAAATCGAGCGTGAATCATATAGTAGATATGATCAACATAGTGATGTTCACCATTGAAAACTACTCCATTTCACGTGATGATCGGTTATGGTTTAGTTGATTTTGATAACGTGATCACTTAGATGATTAGAGGGATATCTATCTAAGTGGGAGTTCTTAAGTAATATGATTAATTGAACTTTAATTTATCATGAACTTAATACCTTATAGTATTTGCATATCTATGTTGTAGATCAATTGCTCGCGTATAGCTTCCCCATTTTGTTTTTGATATGTTCCTAGAGAAAACTAAGATGAAAGACAATAGTAGCAATGATGCAAATTGGATCCGTGATCTGAGGATTATCCTCATTGCTGCACAGAAGAATTATGTCCTTGATGCACTGCTAGGTGACAGACCAATTGCAGGAGCAGATGCAGACATTATGAACGTTTGGCGAGCTCGGTATAATGACTACTTGATAGTCTAGTGCACCATGATTTACGGCTTAGAATCGGGTCTTCAAAGACGTTTTGAATTCCACGAAGCATATGATATGTTCCAAGAGTTGAAGTTAGTATTTTAGACTCATGCCCATGTCGAAAGGTATGAGACCTTTGACAAGCACTTTGCCTACAAGATGGAGGAGAATAGCTCAGCTAGTGAGCATGTGCTCAGAATGTCTGAGTACTACAATCACTTGAATCAAGTGGGAGTTAATCTTCTAGATAAGATAGTGATTGACAGAGTTCTCTAGTCACTATCACCAAGTTACTGGAACTTTGTGATGAACTATAATATGCAAGGGATAACAGAAACGATTCCCAAGCTCTTTGTGATGTTGAAATCGACGAAGGTAGAAATCAAGAAAAGCATCAAGTGTTGATGGTTGACAAGACCACTAGTTTCAATGAAAGGGCAAGGGGAACAAGGGGAACTTCAAGAAGAATGGCAAGCAAGTTGCTGCTCAAGTGAAGAATCCCAAGTCTAGACCTAAGCCTGAGACTAAGTGCTTCTACTGCAAAGGGACTGGTCACTGGAAGCAGAACTGTCCCAAGTATTTGGCAGATAAGAAGGATGGAAAAGTGAACAAAGGTATATTTGATATACATGTTATTGATGTGTACTTTACTAGTGTTTATAGCAACCCCTCAGTATTTGATACTAGTTCAGTTTCTGAGATGAGTAACTCGAAATGGGAGTTGCAGAATGAACAGAGACTAGTTAAGGGTGAACTGACGATGTGTGTTGGAAGTGGTTCCAAGATTGATATGATCATCATCGCAGACTCCCTATACTTTCAGGATTAGTGTTGAACCTAAATAAATGTTATTTGGTGTTTGCATTAATCATGAATATGATTTGATCATGTTTATTGCAATATGGTCATTCATTTAAAGTCAGAGAATAATTGTTGTTTTGTTTACATGAATAAAACCTTCAATGGTCATACACCCAAGGTGAATGGTTTATTGAATCTCGATCATAGTGATACACATATTCATAATATTGAAGCCAAAAGATGCAAAGTTAATAATGATAGTGCAACTTATTTGTGGCCCTACCATTTAGGTCATATTGGTGTAAAACGCATGAATAAAATCCATGTTGATGGGCTTTTGGAATCACTTGATTATGAATCAGTTGATGCTTGCAAACCATTCCTCATGGGCAAGATGACTAAGACTCCGTTATTCGGAACAATGGAGCGAGAAACAGACTTGTTGGAAATAATACATACTGATGTATGCAGTCCGATGAGTGTTGAGGCTCGCGGCAGGTATCGTTATTTTCTGATCTTGACAGATGATTTGAGTAAGATATGAGTATATCTTCTTGATGAGACATAAATCTGAAACATTTGAAAAGTTCAAATAATTTCAGAGTGAAGCGGAAAATCATCGTAACAAGAAAATAAAGTTTCTATGATCTGATCATGGAGAATATTTGAGTTACGAGTTTGGTCTTCATTTGAAACAATGCGGAATAGTTTCGCAACTCACGCCACCTGGAACACCACAGCGTAATGGTGTATCCGAACATCGTAACCGTACTTTATTAGATATGGTGCAATCTATGATGTCTCTTACCGATTTACCATTATTGTTTTGGGGTTATGCATTAGAGACAGTTGTATTCACGTTAAATAAGGGCACCATCTAAATCTGTTGAGACGACGACATATGAACTGTGGTTTGGCAAGAGACCAAACTTGTTGTTTCTTAAAGTTTGGGGTTGCGATGCTTATGTGAAAAAGTTTCATCCTGATAAGCTCAAACCCAAATTGGACAAATGAGTCTTCATAGGATACCCAAAGGAGACAGTTGGGTACACCTTCTACCACAGATCCAAAGGCAAGACATTTGTTGCTAAGAATGGATCCTTTCTAGAGAAGGAATTTATCTCGAAAGAAGTGAGTGGGAGGAAATTAGAACTTGATGAGGTAAATGTACCTGCTCCCTTATTGGAAAGTAGTTCATCACAGGAATCTGTTCCTGTGACTCCTACACCAATTAGTGAGGAAGCTAATGATGATGATCATGTAACTTCGGATCAAGTTACTACCGAACCTCGTAGGTCAACCAGAGTGTGATCCGCACCAGAGTGGTACGGTAATCCTGTTCTGGATGTCATGTTACTTGACCATGACAAACCTACAAACTATGATGAAGCGATTATGAGCCCAGATTCAGCGAAATGGCTTGAGGCCATGAAATCTGAGATGGGATCCATCTATAAGAACAAAGTATGGACATTGATTGACTTGCCCGATGATCGGTGAGTCATTAAGAATAAATGGATCTTCAAGAGGAAGACGGATGCTAATAGTAGTGTTACTATCTACAAAGCTCAAATTGTCGCAAAATGTTTTTGACAAGTTCAAGGTGTTGACTATGATGAGATTTTCTCATTCGTATCGATGCTTAAAAGTCTGTCCGAATCATGTTAGCAGTTGCCACATTTTATGAAATCTGGGAAATGGATGTCAAAATTGTATTCCTTTATGGATATCTTAAAGAAGAGTTGTATATGATGCAACCAGAAGATTTTGTCGATCCAAAAAGTGCTAACAAAGTGTGCAAGCTCCAGTGATCCATTTATGGACTGGTGCAAGCACCTCGGAGTTGGAATATATGCTTTGATAAAGTGATCAAAGCATATGGTTTTATACAGACTTGCGGTGAAGTCTGTATTTACAAGAAAGTGAGTGGGAGCACTACAACATTTCTGATAAGTATATGTGAATGACATATTGTTGATCGGAAATAATGTAGAATTTTCTGGAAAGCATAAAGGAGTGTTTGAAAGGAGTTTTTTCAAAGAAAGACCTCGGTGAAGCTACTTACATATTGAGCATCAAGATCTATAGAGATAGATCAAGATGCTTGATATATTTTCAATGAGTACATACCTTGACAAGATTTTGAAGTAGTTTAAAGTGGAACAGTCAAAGAAGGAGTTCTTGCCTGTGTTGCACGGTGTGAAGTTGAGTAAAGACTCAAAACCCGACCATGCCAGAAAATAGAAAGAGAATCAAAAGTCATTCCCTATGCCTCAGTCATAGGTTCTATAAAGTATGCCATGCTGTGTACCAGACCTATTGTGTACCTCGCCATAAGTTTGGCAAGAGGGTACAATAGTG